>NC_056621.1:22628804-22715653 GCF_018340385.1 Cyprinus carpio | reverse complement strand
GTAAAACCAGCAGCGCTATTGGAGCCCTGTCAAACGGTTGGTAAGAATTGTTTTCTCCTGGTACCTACAGAAACCTGGAGAAACTCCTAAACTTTAGTTCACAGCATCAAAACCCTCAGTCAGAACCTCCATCAAGATCAGTGGAAATGGAGCTGATCATGGAACTGATTCTCACTCTCACCCTCAATGGAGTCCAGACCTGAAGATACAGTAAATTATTACGGTAAGGAGTTACCCAGCACATCAACCTTAAAGATGTGTTCACTACAGTGATAAAGAGTCCGTACAAAAACCTCCGTCATCAGAGTCACAGTGACTGCACTGATACGCTGAGAGACACTGCAGCTAGCTCTAAGCAACACAATCAACACACAACACTGATTCAGTGAACAAACACTTAGAACACAAAATCAAAAGATGAAGTTTATGGTGCAAAAAGTTGATGTTGGCTTGACAAAAGCTTGTCCTAGATGTATAACAACTTTAGGCTAAAATTTTATTGTCAAACAAAATCAGAAAAGGTGAGACAGACCGATTAAAAAATCCTATATCTAGCCATCAGGCCTCATTACTATAACCTTTTACACTGATTAAACAAACCAAATAAGATTTGGAAGACAAAAATGATGGGTTGCATCTTTTTATCTCAATGTTTGCTTTTGCTCATACTGTTGTTTCTGATGAAAACTTGAACACACTTTTCAACACTCAGTTGACATTTCCACTTTCACTGGAACTGCCGTGATACATGCAAAAGACTCATAAATGAAATTTTGCAAAAATGTCACAGTAGGCATGCTTTTAATCTATCTATTTATCTATCTATCTATCTATCTATCTATCTATCTATCTATCTATCTATCCACTAACCACAGAGAGACCGCAGGTGAAGACTAGAAGTGGTCCTCAGTGGTCTTCAGATGCATGCTAGGTTTTTCTGGCATGTTGCTAGGCACTTGGAAGTATAGTTCTGTATGTAGTTGAATAAGTGTTTTGTATGTTTTAAGCATGTTCCTAGGCATGTTGTATCTGTTTGTTTTGCATTGCAAATGCGAGTTTGCAAATTCTTGTATGTTTGTAGATGCTTTGTAGACTGAAAACTGTTTTTAATTTTCAATAAATTAGCAAACACAAGCAGTTTCCCACAACAAAACAAAATGAAACAACAAAAGCAAAAAAATAAAACAAAAAACTAATAAAAAACTAACACAAAAATAAAATGACAATAATACAAAAATAATAATAATAAAACCTCTTCATCACTAGTAGAATCCTCCAGGGAACTTAAATAATATATAATAGAGAATATAAATAATCAGAAGAATTTGTTGCTTTTCTATGTTTGTAAATTCCCAGCATCCTGGAGATATTTTCTATCATTGTATTTGTAGATTATTTACTCTTTTATTACAGTTGATCTAATAATGAATTAACCTCTACATGATACATGGCTTTGAAAGAACTTCCAGCACGCTTCTACATTCACAATGAACTTCTGATTGTGTGTTTCATACTTGTAGTTTTGTTCTCTTGGCTCTGTTTGGTCAGGACCAAAAAAAGAAAATGATACATTTTAGTCCTGGTGTTTTAAGTTAGTAATCTCCATTTTTTCTTTAGACTAGTCATAACCAGTTTCACGAGTTCACACTTACATATAATAAACAGAGTAAAGGCTATGCATATTTGGCGTGCTGTCTGAGGGGAGTGCTCCGAGCTCTGAATTTAGGCCCAAACTCAGAGTTAGGATAAGAATAATAATAATAATAATAATAATGAAATAAATAAATGAATGAATGAAAAAATAATAAAAAGAAAGAAAATAATAATAATAATATAAATAGAAATTGTAAAGACATGTTACAACATTATATATAATTAGTGAATATCAAAAACAGTGCTGTGCTGGGCTAAATGTGCTCATTGCATGTGTGTTCATATGGTAGTACTTTTGCAAGCTTATAACTAATCAATAGCTCAGAAAACAGGTAAAGGCTGTTGGTCAAAACACTCTTGCACACAGATATCTTCTGCAAGGAGACGACGGTTCAGACTCTAGTACTGAACTGTAACAGGCAACATAGTTCCTGTGTTTGTTCCCAAGTTACAGGTGACTGGCTTTCTGCAGGGGATTGGCTATAACGGTGCTGCACCTGGACTAAATCTACGTGCTTTAAAAGAGACTCGTAAGAAGAATGGAGGAGAAAACTATTGTTTGTTGTTGGTGTTTATGCATGAGTCTGCCGGAGAACTCACAGGATATGGAGGTTGGTTCACTGCCGCATGATAGCATGGCAGCATGTCCTGGAAAGGTGAGTCCTTTGTCTGTTGTTTGAAGTGCACCAAAGTTTTGGATAGCAGCTTTCACACTAAAATGAACCACACTAACCGAGCAAATTTGTTGTCGAATAACGTTTTCAACATTGTAAAAATCCTGCCCACTTCTTTGCATCGTCAGCACATGCTTCAGTGCTCTGAGAGTGTTTATAGTGCTGTGAGTTTAACACTTCAGACTGAGAGCAGAAACAGAACACAATCTTCATCATCACCAAGACACAACAACAACAATGAACAACATCATCATCCTCATCTGGACCACTGCAGCTTTTATTCAAGGTACAGTAGGATGTCTATTTTTGTTATAGATAATTGTTATTATTACCTACATCAATTTAATATTCTGCTATTAAGAAGATTTGCAAACTAATTTATTTTATTTTATTCAGAATCCAGAGGAGTCACACTGTGACTCAGCCTAAAGTTAAAACTGTCCAGCTCGGTCAAACAGCTTCAATAGAGTGTAGTACAGATCCAGGAATATACTATAGCTACTTAGCCTGGTATCAGCAGAAACCTGGAGAAACTCCTAAACTCCTCATATATCAAATCAACACCCTCCAGTCAGGAACTCCATCTAGATTCAGTGGCAGTGGAACTAGCAACACGGAAAAAAGATTTCACTCTCACCATCAGTGGAGTCCAGACTGAAGATACAGGAGATTATTACTGTCAGAGTTACCACTGGATCAACAGTAAAGGTGTTGTTCACACAGTGATAAAGAGTCGTACAAAACCCTCCGTCAGTCAGAGTCACAGTGACTGCACTGATACAGCTGAGGAGACACTGCAGCTGCTGATGAGAGGATCACAAACAACACAATGAATGTCAGTGTATCATGCATTTCACAGACTATTATTTATATTAAATATAATTATATATCACTTACTAGATTTGACACTGTCTGGAAAAATGTTTCCACCATGTTAACAGTAACAGTTTAACCTCTTGGCAACCTGTGTGTGACCACAGAGAGTGACTATATATATATATATATATAAAGTTATGGGTAACACTTGTATTAGGTTGTATTAGTTAACATGAACTAACAATGAACAACTCCACTGTTCAGGATTACTTTTTTTTTATGTTAATTTACACATTTACTAATGCATCTCTTCACATTAACAGATTAACTAGTTATCAATGTGGTTAATGCATTAGTTAAAATGAACTAAAAATTAACAACACATCTGTTCAGCATTACTTAATCTTTGCTCATGTTAACTTATTCATATACTAATGCTTCTCTTCACACTTCAACTTAATTAGTTAACGTTGGTTAATGCATTAGTAACCATGAACTAACAATGATCTATGCCTGGAGACAGCTTTATTTTAAGCTTTTTTTTTAATTATATTACATACAGTATAAACCATGTTTATATACATTTATAACACACACAATGGATAAACAATACTAACTCCTGATTTAGACAGTGATTTGGGCTACTGGTAAACTTAGAAACCATCTAAACATCAACTGATAATGCTTCTCTTGTTTTTAGACTGTTTATTAACATGACTTACTACCATTAATAAAGCATTTACTAAAGGGATTTGTGAACCTTATTGTAGTGTGCACTAGTCCAAATTAACTAAATTTTAACTAACAAAGCAGTCATTATTGATTTTTCTGGACTTTAAATGAGTGAAAGCCATTCATGCATCTCTTACATTTTCAGAAACTTTATTACATATGATATTATTAGACAACAGTGGTATACATTTATATTATATAATCAGTGCATTAATAAATAAACAAACAAACTCAGAGAAGAAGGTGTTTTCCTAACGTTAACTGGAAGTGAGCAACTATGGTCAGGATGAACAAACAGCTGGTAATCACCTTTGTGTTTTAAAGCTGCTATTTACGATGAATGTCACTGAGAAGTCTTCCAAGAGGACCATTTTCTCTCCTGCTTTCCAACGTTAATCCACTCCATCAGACGATGTTTTTGTAGGTCCAGTCTTTCCTGTTCCCGCCGAACCCCGAGAAGAGAACAAATGTGCGCGCGCTCAGTAGATCGTCACGTGGAACGAATCGATTTCCAAAGGAACACGGAAGCATTATTCTCCTCCAGCTCGCGCTGTAATATATAAAGTTCATGTTCACACCATCTCCACGACTTCATCCAGACCTTTTAATTTTTCCCCCCGCGAACGGTTCGGTAAAAATATATCTAAATATTATAATCGCCATTTCTTCTTTCATGTCATCTGCCATTTGTTTACTCTAAAGACACATTTGTCCGATTCACGCATTTACAGTCGTGATTTGTGATTTTGATGTGAACGGAATCTGTGTGCTGTCACCATGGACTGTAAAAAAATAAAAAAGTAAAAAACCCTGTCACACTATAGGAACAAACCTGTTAATTCTTGTGGGCATGCCTAAATCGTGTTAAATAAACAGTCTACAAAATTAGTAAACACATCAGTTAATGTTGGACTAGTGTAAACTTTACAATAAGGCTCACAAATTCCCTTAAATAATGCTTTGGTTTAGTAAGTCATGTTAATAAAACAGTCCTCTACAAACATGAGAAGCATTATCAGTTGATGTTTAGATGGTTTCCAAGTTTACCAGTAGCCCAAATCAGTGTCCAAATCAGGAGTTAGTATTGTTTATCCATTGTGTGTTAGCTGCTAAATAAATGTATGTGTATATACTGTATTATAATTAAATAAAGCTTAATAAATAAAGCTATCGACAGGCATAGTTCATTCTTAGTTCATTATAACTAATGCATGAACTAACACATTAGTATATGAATAAGTAAACATGAGCAAAGATTAAGTAATGCTGAACATAGGGCTGCACGATAATGGTCAAACTGATAATCACGATTATTTTGATTAAAATTATAATCATGATTATTAATAACGATTATTCTATCCTGCTGAAAAAAAACCCTGCTAAAACCAGCCTAAACTTAGCTGGTTTAAGCTGGTCTCCCAGCTTGGTCAAGCTGTTTTTAACTGGTTGTTTCAGCTGGTCTCTCCCACCCTGACCATCTAAAGAAGTGGTCAAAAACCCCTCTACAAACCAGCCTTCTGCACCAGCTCTGACTAGCAAAGACTAGGGCTGGGTATCGATTGGGTTTTTTACGATACTGGTGCCATATCGATTCTTTTAAAATGGTACCAGTGCCTAAACGGTGCCTGAACCGATACTTATAAAATAATAAAAATAATAATAATAAATAAATTAAAAAAAATAAAAGGAGCCACATAAAACTGTGGTTAATATTAAAGAATATATAAAAAAATATTTAAAATAAATCCATAGCTTTCACACACGCTCCCTGGATGCTCTGATTTCCCAAGTTTGTGCTTCCCTTACTCTTAGGCTAATAAATGTATTTCACGATCTGGGTCGTTATTTAATACAAAACCACACATAATGTTTCTACTGTATCTCTGTCAACCTCTCTGATATTTAGTTAAAATGAGAGCTGTCTGTCACGGTCTTTAATTAGTTCTGTGAATGACTGTATGACTGTCATTCTTTATAAAGTAGCAACAATGTCGTTTGTAAAGTACAGTACTGTGCAAAAGTCTTAGGCAGATTAATATTTTCACCCCCAAAAAGGGTTTTAAGACAGTTATTTATATCTTTGGCTGTAGTGTGTCAGTAGGAAATATTAGTTTACATTTCCAAACATTAATTTTGCAATTAATTTTAATAATAATCTAGTGAGATTTTTGAATGCACAAGCAGTCTGACAACAGCCGGTGCTCCACACAGAGATCTGATCTGACCATCATCGAATCTGTCTGTGATTACATGAAGAAACAGATGAAACATGAGACAAACTAAATATCTCTACAGCAAACAGACACACTACAGCAAAAGATAGAAATAACTGGCCGAACAGCATTCTTTGGGGTGAAAATACTAACGTGCCTAAGACTTTTGCACAGTAGTGTATGTATAAAGTAAGTATAATTAAGTATATTCAAATAAGTATAATTAAAGTATGCGTTCATATAAGGGCTAGTTTCGCTGGAGGAAACAGCTGTGGTGTGATGAGCGGTGACAAGCGAAAACTTTACAGTAGATGGGAAACCGACTGCTCCCTCGTGACCTTTTGTAAACTGTATTTATGCCAAAGAACTGCACAGATACAGATATTCTAATAATCTATCGATAAACACATCTTGTGTCCTCCGTTTCTGTTTGAGTCCGCTCGCGCTTCCCCCCGCCGCAGTCTGCGGATTGAAGAGCGTTCTGAAAGACGGGGAGGAGGACCGGTCTGCCGCCAGTCTCATAGAAATTTAAGGGGACTGACTTTGAAGGTGATCGCGAAACAACGTTTCAGGATAAATAACGAGCCGGCCAATATCGTGACGATTATTTATAATTTATCGAGAAAGGTGGATATCGTTATCGAGATTAAAATACGATTAATCGTGCAGCCCTAGCTGAACAGATGCGTTGTTCATGTTTTAGTTTATTTTAACTAATGCTTTAACCACAACGTTAACTAGTTAATCTGTTAATGTGAAGAGATGCATTAGTAAATGTGTAAGATAACATTAACAAAACATTAAGTAATCCTGAACAGTGGAGTTGTTCATTATTAGTTCATGTTAACTAATGCATTAACTAATACATTAGTATATGAATAAGTTAACATGAACAAAGATTAATTAATGCTGAACAGATGCGTTGTTCATTGTTAGTTTGTGTTAACTAATGCATTAACTAACGTTAACTAATACTACCTTATTGTAAAGTGTTACCAAGTTATGCAAAGTCATTAACTGATAAGGAGAGTAGATATTAATCTGGACTGTATTCATGTGTTTTTTGCACAAGAGAGATCTTTTAGTTTAATATAGTTTAGTACATAAATGTGTGCTCTATTGCTAGTTAATGACACTCTGCAATGATTTGAGTAAAAGTCATGTTTTTGCTTCCTTTATTATTACACTTTAAAGTTTTTGCAGCTTATATTAGGAAATATTTATTCTTAGTGGACTCAAATGAAATAAGTTCACTGTACTAACACCATATAAACACTAGTTGTTGTTTTTTTTAACTCGAATGGTTGGAAGCAATTGGTTTCCAAAATGAAATAAGTTACTGCATGGTATAATAACAGTAACATACTGTAAAAATGAAGAGCTTTAATGGTAAATTAATGGTAGAGATCTGAAAATTGTTTAACAGTTATTTTACAGCACAATTTTTTACAGTGGTCCACTTCTTTATGGCCCTGCCATAAACTGTGCTGTCCACTACAATAAATCATGGATACAATATGTGTGATGAAGATATTTCTACAACAGTTTTTGTGTGATGCTTCATTCATGGTTCATGTTCCTGTGGCTCAGTGGTAGAGCATTGTGTTAGCAGCGCAAAAGGTCATGGTTTGATTCCCAGGGAACACACATACTGTTAAAAATAATGTATAGCCTGTATGCACACTGTAAAAAAAGAAAAGTTGACATAACTTAAAATTTTAAGGCAACTTGCTGCACAGCTTTTTTGAGTTTAGTCAACTTTTAAACAAAGTAGTTCACTTAACTCAATTCACTATAAGGTCACATATCTCTCAACTTAAGATCTTTTGTTTTAGCTGATTGAGTTTTTATAGTGTTAAAAATACGTAGAAAATTATAACATTTCAACGTTTAATGTTATTTTCACTTGACTTAATAAAGTTCGTTCAGTTGACTAAAATGTTTTTAAACATTACAAGGTTTAAAAAAAAAAAAAAACTACTACATGCTTGATATTTTAGTCCAGGTTTTATTTCAAACCAGCACACATTGGTAATGTAAAAAAAAAAACAACAATTTTTAAACACTTTACCCATACTCATCTGTTAAACAATTAATTAAAAGAATAGGTTAAGAGTAACGTTATTTAAATATTCAAAATGTTATCACATTTGGTCCTTAAAACTTTAAATGTTCTATGTTTAACATTTTAAATTAACACGTTAGTTAAAGGAAAGGAAGTTAAAAAGTACATGAGACACAGCCATCTTCTAACCATATACATACTGGGAACTATTTTCTCAGAAGGCAAAGCACTGCGCAACACTCTGAACGAACTCTCTGCTCATCAATACAGGGATTATCAGTGCTTCGCCTTCTGAGAATATAGTTCCCAGTATGTATACGGTTAGAAGATGGCTGTGTGTCTCATGTGACCTTGTTATTTGTACACGCTGTGACTATACAAATCAAACGTAAATAGGAAAAATTGGGTGTTATTTTGACTCTTATTGAGAGCAGTATGCTAGCTGGAGCCATTTACCTCCAGTCTTTGTGCTAAACTAGGCTAGCTGTGGGTTCGTCAGACAGAGTTACAGCACGCACAGAGATGAGAAGGGTATGTATGGACTTATCTAACTCTGGTGGATATGGTGAATAACCTAAAGTCCCAAAAAGACAGCGTGTTCCGTTCACGTTTGTGCTTAAAGTGCTGAAACAGTGGCACAATGTTTTTCACAACCTCAAGTTTACAGTTGAACCAAAAACAATTCACAGTAATAGCTTAGTTTTGAGGGACAGTACCCTAGCAGAACAATGAGTGCCCATCTCCCTTCTCAATAACCTCGAAAGTGTATTTCAGTTGCTTTGGGTCCTCAAAATCCAAGGCAAATAGAAGGCCGAACAGGTATGCAAGTGCAGGCTAACGTTTGTGCTTAAAGTGCTGAAAGAGTGGCACAATGTTTATCACAACCTCAAGTTTACAGTTTAACCACAAAAAACAAGTCAAACAAAATGAAAGCACATTGCAAAAACAAAAACAAAAAAACACTATTTACTTGCATCTTAACTGATTAAGATACAAACACCTCACAAATGCAACGTCACAGTAATAGCTTAGTTTTGAGGGACTGTACCCTAGGAGAACAGTGAGTGCCCATCTCCATGAACACCTTCTCAATAACCTCGAAAGTGTATTTTAGTTGCTTTGGGTACTCAAAGTCCAAGGCAAACAGAAGGCCGAACAGGTATGCAAGTGCAGACTGGAAGTCTGGAGCATCTTTCAGTACAATCACCTCCCAACACAACAGCAAATTTTGTGACACTGGGCAGTGTGTTGGGGGGGCATCATCTTCAATTACAACAAGGATTCCCACCTTCATCCCTCTGGTCTGTCTGTCCTCTGGAGTCTTGTCCTAATAATAATAAAAAATAATAAATCAGTATCACTTGACACCAACAAACCACCACAACAACAAAAAAGGAACTATTAAGTAATCCTATACAATGTGCTCTAAAGTTTGCATCCCACTTGCAGAATCTGCAAGATGTTTATCATTTTTATATAGTAAATACACAAAATACAATTGGCTCTTTTCAATTTAGTACTGCCCTGAATAAGCTATACCCACAAAAAGCAATTATAACAAAAAAGATGGTATATTTTCAGTCATTATTCAGTTTTCATTGCAAAATCTATCACAAAATATAAGTGAATGGTGACTGAGGTCCGGCTTATTAACTGTCACAAACTGCATTCCCAATCATTGAATAAATCATGGTGTATTTGCAAAAATATACTTTTAATAAAAAACAAATGAATCTTTAAAACAATCTGTTCACTGTTAAAGGGGTGGTTCGGAGTAATTTCAACCTAGAGTCCTATGCACCATGACCGTGAGTCAAACACCCCCCTCTAAATAAGCTCTACTTTTAATAATGTTCGACCAAGGGCAAAAAAGCTTCTGTGGGGGTTTTGGCTCGATGTCATGGTGCTAAGGACCCCAGGTTGAAATTACTCCGAACCATCCCCAAAAATTCACATTCCCATTAGTCACTCGTGGTCATGTATTGCAAGATGGTGTATATCTGTTGAAGTAATGAAACATACTCACCAGGCATGTTTTAAAAAGTGAAGAGGAATCTTCACTGAGAAAAATAGGGAGACCTTCCAGGACGGTTTGCTTTATGTGAGTCACAATATTTGTGGACAAACACATACGTATTCATTATTTACATTTAATTAAAAAAAAATAACATATAACATATTGCACCTTTAAATACATGCACACAAATCCATGAACTTGGTCAAATTTGTGAAGATCTTTGCGATCCACAAACAAAAAAACATTTAAAATTGTGTTTGTGAAATTCAGAATTAAATGAATGTCCAGAGATTTGTTCAAATAAAGACATGTTTGTGAATACAATTCTTATCTTTTGTATAAATGTATTACAATTTGTGGTACTTTGAATTCGATCAAATTCATTGCAGACACAAGTTGAAATGCATGTTTGTGGATAGCAAAATAAATACATTTGCAAATTCGATCAAATTCATTGATTTTTGCGCATGTATCTGTAAATGATATCAAATCAAAATCAACTCCATAAAATGATACTTACTTTAAATGAGACGTTTGCAGTCTTGTCGACTCCGTTAAATAAGGTTAGTTTAAAATAATAAGTGGCGATTTGGAACTTCTTCTTAACTTAACAAATTACCTCAGGTTCTATTCTAAACATTTTAAATGCTGAAGTTAGGAGACTTGTTAACAGTTAAGCTTAACTTGTGGAAAAACATCATACCGTGCATTACTAACGTTAGCCGTAACCAGGGCTCTGTGATCAATATACTTACTAATTTTACAAACGACTTCAAAATAAATGCATATATCCTACTTATTACTTACATAAAACGATGACTTTAAGAAAAACGTTGGATGCGAGTAAACCCGTAGGTCTCGCATGCAGACGCTCAAAATGGCTCCTTCGTCTGTTCAGTCTGTTCGGTGTTGGCGCGCTTCACTGCACATGCGCCAACTTCGTGGTCGTTACAGTGCGCATGCTCCAACCTCCAACCCAACTTGTATGCTTGTTAACTTGCATTTACAAATCGAATTTACAATCAATACTAGGTTGGTCCAACGATTGTTGAACCAATCTAGTTAAGCCAACATTTTTACATTTAATTGTCCAGTTAACTTAAATATAATCATTAGTCTAACTTTTTGTGAGTTGGATTTTTTACAGTGCACTGTAAGTTGCTTTGGATAAAAGTGTCTGCTAAATGCATAAATGTAAATATCACTTTATCATAAAAATGTTTCAGCAATTATTACTAGTCAATGGATCAACAAGTTATATTACTCAATGTAAAATGATATAATCTATACTTTTATAGTATATGAGTTTGTTAGCAGCTCAAGCTGTTGTAAATCCTGCCCACTTCTCTGCATCGTCAGCACATGCTTCAGTGCTCTGAGAGTGTTTATAGTGCTGTGAGTTTAACACTTCATGACTGAGAGCAGAACAGAACACAATCTTCATCATCACACAAGACACAACAACAACAATGAACAACATCATCATCCTCATCTGGACTCTCACACTGTTTGCTCAAGGTTTGTAGTAAAATGTTATAACAACAATTACACTTATGTTAAAATGTGAAATATACATAATTTTAATTATTGTCATTTTTTAATATTTTTTTCTTTCAGAGTGTAGAGGACAGTACACTGTAACTCAGAGTCCATCATTAATAACAGCAGCTCAAGGACAAGAAGTCAGAATAAACTGTAAAACCAGCAGTTCAGTGTATAGTGGTAATAGTTTACACTGGTACTTACAGAAACCTGGAGAAGCTCCTAAACTCCTCATATATGCTGCAACAAGCCTTTACACTGGAACTCCATCTAGATTCAGTGGCAGTGGATCTGGCAGTGATTTCACTCTCACCATCAGTGGAGTCCAGACTGAAGATACAGGAGATTATTACTGTCTGAGTTTCCACTATCCAAACAGTAAATATGTGTTCACACAGTGATAAAGAGTCGTACAAAAACCTCCGTCAGTCAGAGTCACAGTGACTGCACTGATACAGCTGAGAGACACTGCAGCTGCTCTACAACACAATCACACACAACACTGATCAGAGAACAAACACACATAACACAATATAATTTCGGTTAATAGAAATATTGTATTTCTAAAGAGAATGAGCATTGTTTTAATATAATCATCATGTTTTAGGTGTAATATATGATTTCTGTCAATCAAACTGAACAGACTGCATTCAGTCACTTCTGCTGTCTGGACGTGATGCTTTCCATTTGACCCACAGAAAGATTTACATTCTTACACAGTTACTGTCAGAACGATACTTGTTCTGTATTTACGATCATAGATTTTTATGATTTTACTGACATTTTCATATACATTATCCGTTTGAAATGTAATGGGTTTGTCTGCATGCTCCAAAAGATATACTATTCAATGTATTAAAAATATACTAAAAGTACATTTGTATCCACAACATGCTCATTTTAAGTGCATTAAATTATATTTAACTGCATTTTAATCGAGCGCAGCATTAGTTCAGTCAGGCCACGGAGGCATAGTGTTGTGATCAGCTGACGCGGTCAGCTGTCAAATCGCTCCAATCACTACCATTCTCCTGTTAGACACGGGACATATATACAGTACATGCCACTACTGCTCAGTAAGTATGCTCAAGCGGCTCACAACCCTCCCTCCCCATTATAAGCATGAGTATATTACCGTGCACCTTCTGGTTGTCGTCTACTTTGTTTCAGATCACTAAGGCTTTCAAGTTCATCCTCATAACCAAGCTACAGGATAGACGTCCCACTGCCACATCTACACGATTACCACTGTTTGCTTTCAAAGACATTATTAAGTGTTTTAATTGTCATGTATTTCTAAGCTGATGGTTCCGGGGGGTTAATGTTTGTTAAAGCTCTTGTATGTTAAAGCTCTTGTATGTTCAATTAATTTGGGAGCAAGAACCCCGATAAGGAACCATACCGCCAAAGATAAACTGTGTTCAATAAACTCAAGTAACTTGCCAAAGTGGTGCTGTCTGAAATATATTTCTAAAAAGTATGCAAATAAATATATGCATAGTTGAGCTTTTAAGTCATATTTTTAACACAAGCATACTTTAAGTAAAGTTTTAGTGTATTTATTTATTTACTCATTTTAATTTTACTCTTACCTAAAATATATTTTATGTGTACTTTGTGTAACAAGATAGCAAAATGATTCAGGTTTTATAGGGTTTAATGTTTAAGTACTTCATAACAATGTGTAGGCCCACTGCAATATGTTTTAAAGGGGTGCTATTATGCTTTTTCAATTTTTCAACTTTAGTTAGTCTGTAATGTTCCTGTTTGAGCATAAAAAAGATCTCCAACATTACAAAGCTCAAAGTCCAATTCAAACGGATATACAGTATTTTATTCAACAGAAATCACTTTTCAAAAACTACAACGAACGACTCATTTGGACTACAACACATATTTTCCGGTATTTGTGATATCACAAAGATCAACGAATAGGACGAGACCTGCTTGAGCTGCACTAGAGAAGGCAACAAGTATTATATCCCAATGTCTGAGACACACTAGCTTTCCCAAGGCAGACGAGCTTAGAGTGGTTACAATCATCCGGGTTTAAATCACACTCAGATTAATTTGATTTTCACACAATATTTACACTGAAGCTCACAGCAGGCGGCTATGATAAGAGCTTGACTTTCTCTTCATCAGTTAGTTTGATACATCCATATCATCCACCATTGCTTGCTAATTCAGCACATGAAAATGTACTGTTTTGGGTTTCACTTTAATTTGATATTCCATTTAACACATTCTGTTGACTATTTAAGTAACGCTGCACCTACATATCTACTGACTCTCATTATATTGTTAGTAGAGTGTTAATAGACCGGTAGAGTTAGGGTTAGAATAAGTTACACATGTACTTGCAAAATTACTCTAGTCAGTAGAATGTCTGTTGGGAGACCATCACAATAAAGAGTTATCAGACAGTCTACTAATACTCTAGTCTAATGAGAGTTAGTTTACATGTAGTAGAGGTCTGCGCTGGACTATTTTTTTTTATAGTAGCAGGAGGTTATGGTAAGGGTCATGACATTTCCTGACCAGGCTCCGAGTGCTGCCAATCACAACACACACTGGCCCAGCCAACCAATCACAACACACACTGGCCCAGCCAACCAATCACAACACACACTGGCCCAGCTAACCAATCACAACACACTGGCCCAGCTAACCAATCACCAACACACACTGGCCCAGCCAACCAGTCACAACACACACTGGCCCAGCCAACCAATCACAACACACACTGGCCCTGCTAACCAATCACAACACAAACTGGCCCAGCCAACCAGTCACAACACACACTGGCCCAGCCAACCAGTCACAACACACACTGGCCCAGCCAACCAATCACAACACACACTGGCCCAGCCAACCAATCACAACACATTTAATATTTTATGGGGCAGACATCCAATCAGAAGGCAGACCTTAATTTGATACAGGAACTATTCCAGGAGTTAGTTGTTGTATTGATGTGAGGTGTTTTATTATTGTATGTTTTTTGAAAAAATTATTTATGAGAACCTGTTCTAGTACACCCCCAAAACAAAATCAAGACTTTGTAAAAGAACATAATATTTCCATATGAGCCTGTGCTTCATTCTGATTTTCAAAAGTAAGATATTTTGTAAAACATTTTTTTTTTTTTTTTTTTTTATATAATTTATGGAGCACATTAATTCACTACAGCCAAAAATACATTATAGCTATATGTGCCATATGTTATTGTGTTCTAAGTGTCTAAGTGTATTCTTACAATGTATAAACTTCTAATGTAGTATATAAAAAAAAGATTACTATGATCATGAAACTATGATTATTTAATTCTACGAATTCTAAACTTTCTAATGTGTATGCAAATTATAAGACATATTTTCAAACACTGATGCAAAACTGTCAATCATTGGTTAATTTTATATCTATTATTTTTCCCTTTCACAGGTCCTGTGATAAAGCAGTCTTTACAGTGTCTGAGTTACAAGTCCTCAGCTGCTGAAAATACAAGTCATACTCAAAGAAGTGACAATCCACTTGTGACAAACTCTTCTGTTTCTTTCTTTCTTCAGCCATTTGCAGGCTTAAGTTTTTTTTTTTTTTTTTCTTCAGAAAATTGCATTTTGATGCTTATATTCAATAATGTAATCAGTAATGTAATTCATAGTTTGTCATAACTGAAATGTTCTACAAATGGATAAAAAGAGCTTTATCATAGCATTTCACTGATCTTTTATTTGTTATGTATTTTTGGTCAAGATATTATATATGCTGTTGTACTTTTTAATATACTCTAGTATTTTATGTTTATGTTTCATCATTTATGTTAATGATTTTTGCACCTTTATACCATTTTTAATACCAGAAATAAAAGCAACTTAATAATACACTAGTATTGCAATGCTAATGCATTTCTAATGAGCTGAAATGCTATTGAAATTTTACTGAATCACATTAAAATAATATTTTACATTAATTGTAAATAAATACAATTAAATTGCACTAAATGTACTTGAAGTGGTTCCAATTTTACACAATTTAATATATTAAAATATATATATAAAACTGATATTATACACGTCTTCAAATATGCTTAATATAACTTTTGTTTCAAAATAATATATTTGATATGCATTTAGTATAATATATCATATATAAGTATGCCATATAACACTATTTAAATACATGTATTTTTCACCTGAGCTGCTTGACTACAGCAGAAGTGAAACTGGTGTGTTTCAGTTCAGATCATGTAACCAATCAAACAGTGACTCTGGGAGTGTGGGCTGAAAATCCCATTTGCATTGTCAGGGTGGAGTGATTGTGATCCTCTCAGAATAGAGCAGCTCTGTCTCCAGAGACCATGTTCAAACCCCAAGAGCTTTATTTGACTAGATTTACTGCTACTGATCGAGCTTCTGAAAAGCACCTGGACAAACACTACATGCATCTTCATCTGTTAGTTGAATGATGTTGTCAGACACAAATGGAGTTTGTTGAGAAGCTTTATTGAATGTTGCAGCAAACACAGCAGATTGAAAGATCAGCCAGTGCTTTGACACTATAGAGCTCTCTTTCAGTATTGAGTTGTAAATGACTACAGCTGCAGCACTAGACTCATGTGAATCCTGCCTGACACAGGACACTCAGATACACTCATCTTCAGGAGAGAGCAGCGCTCACTGGAAGAAACATCAGCACTGCGAGCGACTAACAGCGACTCTTGTGGAACGAGGCCTCATGAGGAGCTCCATCATGTGTTACTCTGCAGACGTACAGCTCTCCCGCTTCCCAGCGTGCTTTGCTGAGGGTCAGGACACTACTGCGGCTGTAGCGGCCGTCCTGCTCGCTCTCTGCGCTGGTCACAACCCCCTCGGTGACCTCTGAGCCGTCCAGTGTCCAGCTCACCAGCGCCCCCTGTGGAGAGTAAGAGCTGAGCAGGCAGAGCAGTGCGGCTGAGTCTCCAGAGATCTGCAGAGAAGAGGGCGGCAGCAGAGACACTGAGGGCTTCACTGTGGGGACCAGCTGCAGGAGACAAACACAAAACATTCACAAACACAGAGAAAAAACACACTGCAGCTCCAGCACTCTTCTGCCCTGCAGCATTCACAGCATTTCAACAGGACTTTCAGCAGCAGACATGAGGAGTGCAGTCAACATCACAACAATCTCATCATTCATCTTATTCAACATCAAAACAGCTGATATATTTATATAATATACAACCTACACAAATACTTTATACATTTAAATCAAACCTCATAAATAAAACTAAACATACTAAGACACTGAGTGCTGTAATTCCAGTAGTTTTTACATTCTAACATAACACTGTTTTTATGTTTTTTATACTTTTCACACTTCATTTCAAATACACATTGTGTGACTACAAGTTACAGTATATTACTGTTCATAATTATAAAATAACTGAATCAAATATTTAAAAAATTACACATTTTTGTATGTATATTAAAACCACTGAATAAGAACAACACGAGCAAAACAGATTCAGAATCATTAAATAAACTGCAGAAAGCTGCTACCTTTACATTTTAACATCAAATCTCTTTTTTTTCTGTTTAAGACATTTACAAAAAAAAAAAAAAAAAAAAAAAAATATAATAGTTATAAAAAAATAATAATAAAAAACTATGAACACAATATAGAATTGTATGAGAGAAAAAAAACCTGTTGTTAAATGTTATAGTTAGTTGTGTTATAAAGTGTTTAGACAGGAATTGTTTGTTCAAAGTGAATGGTAACACTTTATAATAACGTTTAGTCGTAAGTCATTTATAATTGATTAGTTAATGATGAACTAATTATTTACAAAACATTCACAAGCAATTAATTAGTGATATGCTAACAATTTGTGTGTGTTTTCTTAATTCTTTTACAAGTCATTTACAAGTGAGTAGTTAATGATGAACTAATCATTTACAAAACATGACTATGTGTTCATAAATGATTAATAAGGGATATGTTAATATTTTATCTATGTTTTGTACATTAAGTTATAAATAATTTACAAGTGATAAGATGATGATTTACTAATTATTTACAAAACATGACTACACATGATTATTAAGTAATATGCTAACGATTTACAAATCGTGTAAGTTGTCTTTAAAAATAGCATCATGAAATAATCAAACTGATTCTTAGTAAAAGGTTTATAAACTGAAAAAAAAATACTCATTTTTTTAAGGTAAGTGGTTGCAAACAATATATTTTAGCTACATTTAAATAAAACTGTTGAAATGTACTCAACTTAATTTGTTTATTTAAATGTAGCTAAAATTATTTGATTGCAACTACTACTTTTTTTCAGTATAATTACTAGTTAAGTTACTAGTCAATATATTATCACTTATAAATCACTAAAATGTCAACATTGGACTATTATCTCACAGAGTTAAAATACTCCATGTGTGTCAGAGAAGACATCTGTCTAACCCTCACCAGTCAGCCCTTACAAGCAGTACACACTACATAATATTCAAAACTTGTGAAAACATGAATACATCATTTTCAAAGCTTTCTGCATTCTTTACTCTAGTGTAAACTACTCATCAGTTGTAAATGTTTTACAAACCTGCCGGTTACGGGTTGTGTGTGTACACACTGGTGAAAGATCTACGAATGATGAGTACTTTACACTTTAACAATAAACTATTGAAACAACATTTTAGATTCAATATTTTTTTATATTTTTTATTTATTGTTTATTTTTTTTTTGTAATTTTTTTTTTTTTTAAATTTTTTTTTTTTGTTTTTTTTATTGATCTAAATTGCAAGTTTTTAATCGAGAATCGAATTGATGGGCTTAAGTTTAGTTCCTCCACCGAATGTGTACCACAGTGATACAATCTCATGAAACACTCGTACAAAAACCTCTATTCCACTCGAGTGAACACAAACTCCAGCAGAGAGAGAAACACTTCAACACACTGATAGCAGAAACACCTCAGCTGTTGATGACACTCAGTCATTCAGTTTTGGGGAAAAAAATGCTTTTCAAAAAGTAAGAATAAAACTTTCACATAAAATATCTTCAAAATGTGCTTATATAACAATTTTTAAAGATACAGTATATATATAATGACCTAATGACCTTTGACCTCTTTTATCATGGATGACGTTGTGTTTCTCTTAATGCTTCTATTCTTCATATGCAGCTCAATCAGCATGAATCCACTTTACATTTGAAACCCCTGGCCCTGGATTCAACAACAGTTACTAAAAATAATGATCATACTTTATTTTAAGGTCCAGTTCTCGCTATTAACAAACCATTAACTATGACTTTTGCCTAAAAAAACTCCCAATTCCCTGCTTATTAATAGTTAGTAATGTAGTTGTTAAAGGGTTAGTTCACCCAAAATATTACAGTTGGATTACGTTGGATTGGATTACGTTACCGATCTCCTTACTACGTTTCTGGAAGTTGATCGTGTTAATTCCATTGCTGTCTATGGAGGGTCAGAGAGCTCTCAGAATGCATCAAAAAATATCTTAATTTGTGTTCAGAAGATGAACGGAGGTCTTACAGGTTTGGAACGACATGAGGCTGAGTAATTAATGACAGAATATTCATGTTTGGGTGAACTAACCCTTTAAGTTTAGGTACAGTCAATATGTTAATAATAGGCATGCTAATAAGCAACTTTTTAATAGTGAGAATTGGTCCCTATACTAAAGTCTTACCAAAATAATATTTGTGAAAAGTTTTAATCAAATATAGTATATTATGGTTTTGTTGGCAGCAAAAGCTGTTGTGAATCCTGCCCACTTCTTTGCATCGTCAGCACATGCTTCAGTGCTCTGAGAGTGTTTATAGTGCTGTGAGTTTAACACTTCATGACTGAGAGCAGAACAGAACACAATCTTCATCATCACACAAGACACAACAACAACAATGAACAACATCATCATCCTCATCTGGACACTGACTCTCTGCATTCAGGGTAAATGTTTTGTACTTAATAACATTATACACATCTTACAGTATGTACAGTCCAATAACCCCTAAATGTCTAAATTGTCTTATTTCAGAGATCTGGGGACAAGTGACAGTGACTCAGAATCCAGCAATAAAATTCATCAAACAAGGAGAAACTATTACAATCAGCTGTAAAACCAGTCAGCCGATTTCTGGCTGCAGTGACTGTGTGTCTTGGTATCAGCAGAAACCTGGAGAAGCTCCTAAACTCCTCATTTACTGGATCAACAGACTCCAGTCAGGAACTCCATCTAGATTCAGTGGCAGTGGATCTAAATATGGAAGTGATTTCACTCTGACCATCAGTGGAGTCCAGACTGAAGATACAGGAGATTATTACTGTCAGAGTTACCACAGTGGTGATGTGTTCACACAGTGATAAAGAGTCGTACAAAAACCTCCGTCAGTTAGAGTCACAGTGACTGCACTGATACAGCTGAGAGACACTGCAGCTGCTGATGAGAGGCGTGTGAAAAACAATGCAATGACAATAATGTTAAATTACACATTTTCTAATAACATTAAATTATTATTATTATTATTATTTATTAAATATAGCAAACATAGTTGTTGTATGTATTGTAGCTTATTTTATTTTAAATAACAGTTAGTGCTCAGACAGGTCAGTCTTTGTGTCTCTCCTCTTGTGTTTCAGATCAGAGTATGAGAACGGAGTGGAAACCGAGGCAGAGATTTTTAATTTAGATTTTTGATTGCAGAGCAATTGTGTTTTCTGGTGTTTAATTGTTCACTGATTGATCAGAGTGCTTTTTTTTCACCGGTGAAAAGAAACACAAATTTAACTAGATTTTGTCTGGAAGGTTAGTCTGTAGACATCTCTTGCTTATAGAAATGTTATATAAAAGTAATGTCACACTCACAGTTACATGTCTATGATAGAATCTGTGCTGATATTCAGTACAACTGCACTTTTTGTCATGTGATATTGCTTAAATGTGGCCGGATGAAAGAATACAGCAAAACACCTTCAAGCCTAAGACAACTTCAGGAGTTGTAGGTGGGAGGGAGTGAATGAACAGCGCTCTCTTCCACCCTCAATACCCATGGCTGAAGTGCCCTTGAGCAAGGCACTGAACCCCCAGTTGCTCCCCGGGCGCTGGATATAGCTGCCCACTGCTCCGGGTGTGTGTTTACTTCTCACTGCTGTGTGTGTGTGCACTTGGATGGGTTAAATGCAGAGCACCAATTCCAAGTATGGGTTACCATCCTTGTCAAATGTCACGACTTTCACTTTTTTCACTTTTTTTCACATTAATACACTCTACATTTAGAATCCAAGAAAAAAAGAATCAAAACACAAACCAAATAATGATAAATTGCAGTCATAATAATAATAATAATAAAAAAAAAAACGTCAAAAATGTTCCAAAGATCATTACTGATTTGAGATGTTTTGGCTGGACACTCTTGTAGAATTTACTCCATTTGCAGGTGTTTTCTTGGTTCATTTTGAGGAATCAAAGCCATAAAGATGACTGGATGAACTAAATGTGTCAAAATGTGCAGCACACAACAGATCAGACTCTGTGAAATATTTTAGAATTTAATATGTTTGGATGAACTAAATGTGTCAAAATGTGCAGCACACAACAGATCAGACTCTGCAATGTTAAACATCTCTTTTTATTTTCATTTTGTAAACAGACCAAAAGTTAACAAATTTTAAGTTAAGAAAAACAAATTTGATAAAAATGCAATATATATATATATACATATATATATATACACACACACACACACACACACACACACACATATATATATATATATATATATATATATATATATATATATAATAATACATAAAAAAGTGCATTTATTTGGTGATGTGGACTGGACTCACTGAAGTGAGTTTGCTGCAGTGTAGCATGCTGTTGTTTTTGTGCTGCAATCACTGAAGTTTGCTGCTCTTTCACACAGTGTGATCTGATGTTTCTGATTAATTTCTGCCTCTTCACACATATGGGAGGGTCAGATTTTGGCAATAATGTCATGAATCTATTCATCTGAACTTCCTTCGGCTGACAGGCCAGGCTGCTGCTGCTAGTGTAATGCTGTGAGGAATGTTTTCTGGACCCATGTGGGCCTGTTAACACCCATCAGTCATCACCTGAATGCCAAAAACTAGAGTATAGTTCCTGACCATGTTTCTTTCTTCACGATTTCTGACCTGTCTGCTGTGACTCAGAGTCTTGCAGTGTGAAATGTGTTTTGACTGGAAAGTACATCAGCAGCGACCTACAGTCAGGGTTGGGCAAAGATACATCAAAATGTATTTTAAAATTAAATACCAAATACCTTATTTTAAGTGTATCAAAATAAACTACAAAATACAGCAGCCAGACCATATATCAAAATAAACTACTGTATTTTTGTATTTTAAAAATACTAAAAAAAATACTTTTAAGAGGGAGCATGAAATTTCTTGGCAAACCTTCCATCAATTGGCCTGTTTGATCTATCGCTTCACTTTTACACTGACTTGTTGATGAAGTAAACAATATTTGATAGCAACAGCTTTTCTCTGCCCGAGACATGCAATAAATCTGACATATGCAACCAGTTAACAGATCAAATATTCACATACCCCTGTGATCTCCCAGATGAAGGTTAGTTTTAAAGTAACCAACAGTTTAATGTTTAACAGTTTGCGAATGACTCATAATTGTATCCTAATTTATTTAACTTGGTGTTTGGTAATGAAGGGCCTACTTTGCATCAGCAACACTGACTCAATAACAAACAATGATGGCAACCTGAGAAAAGTGATGGAACCTGAATTCATATCAATAAGTTTCTAACTAATTAATCATTTGAATGCTAATTATAAATATTATAATATATTATGTGTCAGGTATGCAATGGTATGCAGAATCATGATCCTACTAAACAGCTACTTCACTTAGGGTACAATATTCAGCAATCAAACATTTATTTATCAATCATTGGACACCTATTTGGAAGTTTAAAACAAGCATTTTAGCTTTTCAACAATTATTAAATAGTCAGTATGGTTTGTTGTTTAAATGTAGCCAGAAACGTAATCAGAAAGTAGCAACAGAACTTGTCAAGGTGTATTAACCCAACTCCAAACACTGAATCTATTGAGAGCCATAGAAGTATAGAGGACACATACACATTAATAATGTAGTAAAAACATTTACTTATATTCCAAAACAGAATACTACAGAGCAGGTACTCCTAAATATTTGAAACGTTCTAACAGAAACAGTCAAACTTATGTGTGAATGTGGGTGAGAAAGTAAGTTTGTGTGTGTGTGTGTGTGTGTGTGTGTGTGTGTGTGTGTGTGTGTGTGTGTGTGTGAGGGAGTGTATACAATGAGTGTGTGTAGCCTGTGGACTACATTGCAGAGGTCTCTTTAGCTACTGATGCCTTTAAGCAAAATAAGTTTCTCAGAGCGGCTCACAGTAAATGCTGCTGCTCCTCGCGAGTTTACCATTTCACCAATATCGTGGCATTAAAATGTATACAAGTATACATTTATTTAACATATTTCGTTGGTTATAACATTAATGACACGGAAAGGTACTTAATTAGGAATATTGTCCCTTTAAGATGGAAGGTATGCATGTAATACTGACACATGTTCAGTTTTCACACACCTGTTAACGTTCACTTAATCCATAACCAACTGTATTTACGTGAGATACTCTACATGATAGACATCTGGACTGCTGTGTGTGTATTTGAGCACTGAGAACTGATCGAGTGCTGTATGAGAACTGAAGAAGTGGAGTGTGTGTGAGAGACAGCACTTCTATCAGCGCGATTCCACCTATCCCACCTTCACTAAGACCTCGTTTACACTGCAGATCTTGATGCCCAATTCTGATTTGTTGCTTATATCCGATTTTTTGGGCTGTCTGTTTACATGTTCATTCAATTGTGACCCATATCTGATTCATGTGTGTTTACACTTGCCATACCATCTGAAACATCGCGCCTCCACATGTGCTTCCTCCTGAGAATAATGTGACCTGTGCTGACAAAATGAGTCACAATGAGCAATTAAAAAAAAAAAAATGTATATCATTAATCAGGATATTCCCTGATTCATGCATCAACAGCAGAAAACAATCTATTTTTCCAGAAAATACATATTCCAGTGGCCCCCATATAAACACTGAGCACACTCTGGGATCTACTGAAATCCAAGGCCAAGTCCACACGTGAACAAATATTTTATAAACACAGAGAGAGCTCAATGCACTGCAACTTCAGAAAACACTTGCAAATAGAAAAAAGCACCAGCAAATCAAGAAAACATCTTCATCAGTTTGACAGCAGATGAATCTGGCAAAACTTATTACTGCATACAACCAAATGTACGAATGAAACAGATGTTTAGTGACTTGCGCTTAAGATGTTAAATAATTATGAATCATGTTTGTCATCTGCAGATCTACATGTAAATCTGTTCGTTGGTTTCGCTCTCATGTCTTGTATATTTCTATACCTCTATGTCATGATCATGTTTTGGTGTTTGACCAGCTGAATATTACTCACTTTTATCTCAGTAAATCCCCTTTTATCAGACACTGTGTGCTGCAGAATAACTCGGGGGGAGATACACCTGTGAAGAGGATCTTTTTAGTGAGACTTCTGTGAGATGCTGCATTCATGCTGATAGTGTTCAGTATAAACTGTAATAAGAATCAGTGAAATATCCACAAAAATGGCTTGGTGTTCTTTTAAAGATTAAACATTTAAACAATTTAGTTATCACACAATGATTAATTTTTTTTTTCTAAACAATTATACTGAGAATTATTGGTTATATAACAGTGTATATGATTTTGTTAGCAGCTCAAGCTGTTGTAAATCCTGCCCACTTCTCTGCATCGTCAGCACATGCTTCAGTGCTCTGAGAGTGTTTATAGGGCTGTGAGTTTAACACTTCATGACTGAGAGCAGAACAGAACACAATCTTCATCATCACACAAGACACAACAACAACAATGAACAACATCATCATCCTCATCTGGACTCTCACACTGTTTGCTCAAGGTTTGTAGTCAAACTTTCATAACAACAATTACACTAATTATTTTAAAATGTGAAATATACATAATTATCTGGACTGTCTTTTTTTATTATTTTCTTTCAGAGTGTAGAGGACAGTACACTGTAACTCAGAGTCCATCATTAATAACAGCAGCTCAAGGACAAGAATTCAGAATAAACTGTAAAACCAGCAGTAGTGTGTATATGTTATTTTTTTTTAGAGTGTAGAGGACAGAAACCTGGAGAAGCTCCCATACTCATCATATATCAGACATCAAACCGTTACACTGGAACTCCATCTAGATTCCGTGGCAGTGGATCTAACAGTGATTTCACTCTCACCATCAGTGGAGTCCAGACTGAAGATACGGGAGATTATTACTGTCAGAGTTACCACAGTGATCCAGCGTTCACACAGTGATAAAGAGTCGTACAAAAACCTCCGTCAGTCAGAGTCACAGTGACTGCACTGATACAGCTGAGAGACACTGCAGCTGCTCTACAACACAATCACACACAGCACTAATAGCACAATATCATTACTACTAACAGAAATCTTGTATTTCCAAAGAGAATGAGTCAGTGTTTTAATATAATCATCATGTTTTAGGTGTAATATATGATTCCTGTCAATCAAACTGAACAGACTGCATTCAGTCACTTCTGGACGTGATCCTTTCCATTTGACCCAAGAGAGATTTAAATTCCTACACAGTCAGTATTGGGATGGCTTTTTATGATTTTTATGATATTTTTATATACAGTATATTTTACAGTTTTTCTCGATTGCTTAAACACTATAAGCAGACTTTTGAGCTAAAATTTCAAGACCATAATGCCATTTTTCAGAAATAGCCCATTTTGCTGAACTATAAACACTATTCCCCTGCTTTAACACATGAGTCAGATTTGATGAACTCTTACTGCAAAACTCTACACACAAATCCCTACATTGCTCAGTGCTTACAGCATGTGATCATTTAGAAAGCACTAGCATTCATTATTCTTCACTCAAGTCAGCATAACTTGAGCTCGATTAGCACACAGATACTCACGTGGAAACACTAAGAGTCAACATTTATCACACACCAGTCAGAACCTTCAATAGATAGATAAAAGAGCCCCATTCAGTTCATTCAGTTTTGGAACAATGGATCCAGAGAGACGTGATTGAAAAGGTCGAGGACATCAGAGAGGAGGAAGAGGAGGAAGAGGATGAGAGGTAGAGGTAAGGAGTGGAGGAAGAGGTGAAGGAAGAGAAAGAGGAGGAGGACGAGGATGAGGGGCAAGGAGACAAGGAGTCTCAAATTAAATTTGTGCCACTAGTTGACCATGTCCTTGTCCATGGTATGACTATGAGGGAGGCTGGGGGAATGAGTTCAGCCAAACTTAAGTTGCTTCACCGTCGCCTCGATCATAAGAACATTCAGGGAGGAAAACAGGTAGATGTACCTCAGTGTAGTCTACTGTAACTTTTGAGAGCTGTACTCTGTTACAACACATGCACCAAATTGCCTTACACACAGATATAGTTTCTGTCTAGTTCCATCTATTTTTGTAGGACACAGAGACGATGGAGTGGAAGAAGCCTGATTAGACATTACAGGTGATGTGTGACGGGTGGATCAGTCATGAGAGAGGATTTTACCCCCGCTGCCTGGCTAGGGCCAGTATAGCCTGTGATGTCTGTCCCAGACCAGAGATGTGATGCTGGGGAAGAATATTTTTTTGTTGTTGTTTAGTGTATTGTACTGTACAGTACATTAAGGAATAGAAAATGTGCAAATGTACTGTATACATGTGTTTACATGTGAAATGTTCCTTGAGGGGGAGAACCACAAGCAACAACTTATTGCTGGTTTTTGTTTTTGGTTTTTGTAGTATTTTTTTGAATTTATCTCACCAGTGTGTAAGACTGTGTTGTAGTGTTTGTGTTTTTGAGGGCTTGTGTGTGATGTTTGAGGGCAAAGTTTGTTTTTTCAGCAAGAATGAATGGTTTTGAGTGTAGAGCTTCATTTTGACCTGAAAATAGGTTGTTTGGGTAATTGGGTGAGAAGTTACAGATTTGTGTTTACCGTTTTGAGAATATGAGGCATAGTTTCAAGAAATGTGTTTAAGCAATCGAGCAAACTGTAATTATCTCATATGAATGTTATAATGAGTTTGTCTGTGTGCTGCTGGACTACAGCAGAAGTGAAACTGGTGTGTTTCAGTCCAGATCATGTAACCAATCAAACAGTGACTCTGGGAGTGTGGGCTGAAAATCCCATTTGCATTGTCAGGGTGGAGTGATTGTGATCCTCTCAGAATAGAGCAGCTCTGTCTCCAGAGACCATGTTCAAACCCCAAGAGCTTTATTTGACTAGATTTACTGCTACTGATCGAGCTTCTGAAAAGCACCTGGACAAACACTACATGCATCTTCATCTGTTAGCTGAATGATGTTGTCAGACACAAATGGAGTTTGTTGAGAAGCTTTATTGAATGTTGCAGCAAACACAGCAGATTGAAAGATCAGCTAGTGCTTTGACACTAGAGCTCTCTTTCAGTATTGAGTTGTAAATGACTACAGCTGCAGCACTAGACTCATGTGAATCCTGCCTGACACAGGACACTCAGATACACTCATCTTCAGGAGAGAGCAGCGCTCACTGGAGAAACATCAGCACTGCGAGCGACTAACAGCGACTCTTGTGGAACAAGGCCTCATGAGGAGCTCCATCATGTGTTACTCTGCAGACGTACAGCTCTCCCGCTTCCCAGCGTGCTTTGCTGAGGGTCAGGACACTACTGCGGCTGTAGCGGCCGTCCTGCTCGCTCTCTGCGCTGGTCACAACCCCCTCGGTGACCTCTGAGCCGTCCAGTGTCCAGCTCACCAGCGCCCCCTGTGGAGAGTAAGAGCTGAGCATGCAGAGCAGTGCGGCTGAGTCTCCAGAGATCTGCAGAGAAGAGGGCGGCAGCAGAGACACTGATGGCTTCACTGTGGGACCAGCTGCAGGAGACAAACACAACACATTCACAAACACAGAGAAAACACAAACACTACATACATTTCAATGAAACCTCATAAATGAAATGAAACATACTAAGATATTTACTGCTTTAATCCCAGTAGATTTATATCCCTAAATGATGTCTCTGTATTTTAGTTCAGTGAGGTATTAAACTCAAACTCTATTTCAAACAGAGATTGTGTGACTACAAATGATATCACTGGAATTAAAAATTAATGAACTGCGTTATTTTTTGTATAAACTGTGCTTGTATTAAAATGCATTGAATTATAAACACAACATGAGCAAAAGAGATTCAAAATCATTGATTGATCTATAGAAAGTAGCTCCATTTACATTTTATAATATTTTTATTTTTATTTTAAATCTGTTTTTCGATGTATAATATATGTGATAAATAAAAAAATCAAGAGTGAGCCACATTATGAAAAAGTGAATAATTCATTTAAACATCTAAATGTCACAGTATTTTAGATTAAATAATTACTGTAAAACTATATTTATAAATTGTGTAACACTTTGCAACAAGATTAATAAGTTAACGTTAATTTATGTGTTAATTCTTTTTTTTTTTTTTTTGTTTTATTGTTTATTTATTTTTTAAGTTAAGTTTGTTTTGTTTATTATATGAAATGGATTGTGTGTGTGTGTGTTTCATATTAACTCAGGTCCATTAATTAATATGAGCAGATAAAACTTTGGATTTTAATACTGTATTAGTAAACAATTAATATGAGATAGACTGAGATTAATAAATGCTTTACAAGAATTTTTCATTGTTAGTTCACAGTAACTAATGTATTTAACTAATAATAACAAAAGAAACATTATTGTGTTACCAAAATATAATTTTTATAAAAAATAAAAAAAATAAAAATACTGGTTCAATTAAAAAATGCTAATAATAATAATAATTTTACGCAATCTAAATTATATGTTTGCACGGGAGAATTTAATAGAGACTTACCGAGCAGCAGTTTAGTTCCTCCACCGAAAGTGCTCCACAGTGATACAATCTCATGAAACACTCGTACAAAAACCTCTATTCCACTCGAGTGAACACAAACTCCAGCAGATTTCTTTCAATTGTAAAAACTCCTTTACACAAAATCTTTTTTAAAATGTAAAAATGTATTTCTGTCTCACAAGGCAACATGACACTGACTCACCACTTAATTAATATTGATATTTGACATTAATCTATATTAACTGTGCAATCTTGTTTTAAGTTTAAGTTGAAATCAATGTATCATTGTGTCAACGTGTAATTCATCTTGCTTATAATGTTTCATAAAGTGTTGTATTCTTCTTACTCCCACTCTTCACTTGCAAACACTCACTCGAAGCAAAAATGGTGTAAAGTACAGTAATGAGATGAAGACTTAAATCAGAGGTTTAGAAATAGCTGCTTCATTCTACATAATGGTGGTCCTCCCTCGTGAATATCATACGATATAATATAAATATAATAAATGAATCATGTGTGAGAAATATTTCTGAAGAGGGTGATTCTAAAAAGGATTTTGTGTCATGCTGCATTCAGTGTAAAGTTCTTATTTTGATATGCTATACTTTATTTAAAGGTGATGTTGTTGCAGTGTAATTACATAAATACTGAGTAATATTAATTACTATATACTTACTGTAGGGATTTAGTTGGGGTGTTGGTTTAATTACTCAAAATGATGCATAATTTACTGTTGTTGTTGTTGTTGTTGTTGTTGTTAGAGTAAGTACATGTAACAGTTGTAACAGCATCTCCTTAAAATAAAGCTGTTGTGAATCCTGCCCACTTCTTTGCATCGTCAGCACATGCTTCAGTGCTCTGAGAGTGTTTATAGTGCTGTGAGTTTAACACTTCATGACTGAGAGCAGAACAAGAACACAATCTTCATCATCACACAAGACACAACAACAACAATGAACAACATCATCATCCTCATCTGGACCATTGCAGTATTTTTTCGAGGTGGAATATTAAGTTTTGATATGAATAATAAGCTATTGATGTTTTTACCATTTTAATATATCAATATCCTGCTATAAAGGTGATTTACTGACAAACTGACTTTATTTTCTCTTCTTCAGTCTCCAGAGGAGTCACTCTGACTCAACCTAAAGTTAAAACTGTTCAACAGGGTCAAACAGCTACAATAGAGTGTAACATAGATGTAGGAATATACGGCAGCTACTTAGCCTGGTATCAGCAGAAACCTGGAGAAGCTCCTAAACTCCTCATATATCATATAAACACCCTCCAGTCAGGAACTTCATCTAGATTCAGTGGCAGTGGAACAGCAAATACTGGAAAAGATTTCACTCTCACCATCAGTGGAGTCCAGACTGAAGATACAGGAGATTATTACTGTCAGAGTAGACACTATATCAACAGTAAAGATGTGTTCACACAGGGATAAAGAGTCGTACAAAAACCTCCGTCAGTCAGAGTCACAGTGACTGCACTGATACAGCTGAGAGACACTGCAGCTGCTGATGGAGGTTATTTCTTATAACAGTCTCATTTACTTAAAATATGTTGAAGTCTTGTACTGATTTATGAGTCTTTCTGGATCTTTAATGTGTTACACACTCATAACTTTACCATTGATGTATTTAATTCATCATTCAAAATGTTCCACCATTAAAAAATCCAATGAAATCTGACGATACTTACAGTATGCAGTGAAACAGCAGCCAGAGTCCTCGTGTCCTTTCAATCCTGAATTACACTAAATGAGTTCTGCATAACATCTCCTTCTGCGTGTCATAGAACATTAAAATTTAATTCCTAATTTCTTCTTCTTCTTCTTTTTCTTCCAAAGTGAAAATCTCAAATGATATATTGTGTTAAGAATCATTCTGTGTGTCAGTAGTGAAAATTATGTTTTTGGATTTCACACAATCAAATGATATTTTCACACTTTTTTTCATAATTAAAATTATAGCTTGATTGGAAATGACTCAAAGATATTCTGCTCACAAGTAATATTTACATTTGTATTTCAATTTGATAAATGTTTTACTAGTAATGGTGGAAATATTATATATTATAATGTATTGTAATAGTTATTATTATAATGAATGAGACTGATTATTATTATAATGAATGAACTGAGACTTGTCATGGCACTTGTATACTGTTGTTGTTCTCTCGTTGGTCTGATTGCTTCTATTGTTCTCATTTGTAAGTCGCTTTGGATAAAAGCGTCTGCTAAATGATTAAATGTAAAATGTAATTTTATATTGTTGTTGTTCTCTCGCTGGTCTGATTGCTTCAAAGAAGCATTTGAAAAGCAAGAAAAAAAATCATGAGGAAGTCAGTTTTAATATGATATTCAAATAACCAAAAGAAAGACTGAAATAATTTGCTTTTAATTTAAATTCATCCTTGGTTCATAAAAGTGTTCAAAAGACCCCTGTATGGCTGTATTATGAAGAAAGAGACAGGTTTGGTGTTGATGTTAACAGCGGGGCTTGTCTCCCTCTGCTGGTTTGGTGTTGAAGAGTCTCTTGAGGCAGTAGAGCTGCAGGTATCCAGCGGTGATGATGACCAGACTCTGCACAGCAGACCAGCTGTTCACATAAGTGGAGTTGGACTGAAGCAGGTAGAAATCAGCGCCGCGTCTCATTCGCTCGTAGTTATAATGACGCCACATGTGGAAGACGAACCTCTGCAGCCTGCTGTTGCTTTCCTACTGTACATGAAGATTTGAGAAATGTGAATGAAATTTAACTTGGTATGTCAAAATGAAATAAATTGCTCAAAATGTCATTTTATTCAAGTGTGGAAATATATATATATTTATTTTATTTTTTACTTTTTTTTACCAAAAAACTGATATACATACATGCATGGAAAAAAGTGTTTTTTTAAGTGTTTTTCTGTCAAAACATAACCAGTTCTATTAAATTTTTAATAAAGAAATAAATGAATAACTACAGTTGTGGCCAAAAATATTGGCCCCCTTGGTAAATATGATCAAAAAAGGCTGTGAAAATTCATCTGCATTGTTAATCCTTTTGGTCTTTCATTTAAAACATTCACAAAAAATATATCCTTTCATTGGATAATAAGAATTTAAAATGGGGGGAAATATCATTATGAAATAAATGTTTTTATCTAATACACATTGGCCACAATTAATTTATTCAATACTTTTTGAAACCTCCATTTGCCAGTTTAACAGGTCTAAATGTTCTCCTATAATGCCTGATGAGGTTAGAGAACACCTGACAAGAGATCAGAGACCATTCCTTCATCCAGAATCCCTCCAGACCCTTTAGATTCCCAGCTCCATGTTGGTGCTTCTCTTCAGTTCACTCCTCTCAGTTTCAGTAGGGTTCAGGTCAGAGGACTGGAATGGCTATAGCAGAAGCTTGTTTTGAGCTCAGTGACCCATTTCTGTGTTGTTTTTGAGGTTTGTGTTTGGGTTATTGTATGATTGGAAGATCCCAACATGGCCCATTATAAGATTTCTAACAGAGTCAGTCACTTACTGATTTTTTATCTGTTGGTATTTGATAGAATCCATGATGCCATGTGTCTAAACAAGATGTCCAGGACCTCCAGCAGAAATATAGGCCCACAACATCAAAAATACAGCAGTATATTTCATTGTACACATGGGATACTTTTTTCTCTGTGTTCATCAAACCCATCTTGAGTGTTTGCTGCTAAAAAGCTCATTTTTTAGTTTCATCTGATCATAGAAGCCATTCCCATTTAAAGTTCCAGACATGGCTGATAACTGAATATGCTTTAGTTTGTTTTTGAATGAGCGAGGAGAATTTTTCTTGTAACCCTCCCAAACAACATGTGGTGATGTAGGTTCTGTTTGACAATTTTTTTAAAGGTTTTCTGAACCAGAGGCTCAACTATTTTCTGCAATTCTCCAGCTGTGATCCTTTGAGAGTCTTTAGCTACTCAAACTCTCCTTCTCACCGCACATGAGGACGATATAGATACACGTCCTCTTCCAGGCAGTTTCGTAACATTTTCTGTTGGTTGGAAATTCTTAATTATTGCCCTGATGGTGGAAATGGGAATTATCACTGCTCTAGCTCTTTTCTTAAAGCCACTTCACTAATTTGTGAAGCTCACTTATCTTTTGCTGCACATCAGAAATATATTCTTTGGTTTTTCTCATTGTGATGGATGATTAAGGGAATTTGGGCTTTGTTTTCCCTCCCTTCTTTATATTTCTGTGAAACAGGAAGCCAGAGCAGGATTGATTTCATGTTTATAATCTTGTCTGTCGCTTGCTCCTCCTGCATATATATATATATATATATATATATATATATATATATATATATATATATATATATATATATATATAAAATTTTGAAATGCAAGAAAAAAGATCAAAACAAAAAAAAATAACATAACTAATAACAATATAGATTAATGATAAATGGCTGTCATACAAATGTATTGAAAAAATAAAAATAAAAAACTTAAATCATACATTTTCCCAAGATCATTACTGAGTTGAGATGTTTTGTCTAGATATTCTTGTAGAATTGACTCCATTTGCAGGTGTTTTCATGGTTCATTTTGAGGAATCAAAGCAATAAAGATGTCTGGATGAACTAAATGTGTCAAAATGTGCAGCACACAACAGATCAGACTCTGTGAAATACTGTATTCCTGCAATTTACTTGATTTTCTATTTCCAATGTTACAAGTATGTCTGCAGTAATTTCATCTGCAATGTTAAACATCTCTTTTTATTTTCATTTTGTAAACCAATCAAAAGTTAACAAATCTTAAGTTAAAAAAAATTGTTTTGATAAAAATGCAAATAAAATAAAATAAAATAATAATAAAAAGTGAATTTATTTGGTGATGTGGACTGCACTCACTGAAGTGAGTTTGCTGCAGTGTAGCATGCTGTTGTTTGAAACTTTCATTGTTGTTTATTACACACTCTTTCACACAGTGTGATCTGATGTTTCTGTCAAACTCATATTTGAGTGATTGTGTTCCTCTCAGAATAGAGCAGCTCCATCAGCAGATGTTCAGCGTCCTCACAGGAGCTTCATGATACAGTAAAACTACACAGAGTCTACACACAGAGAACCAATAGTGATCTGTTTCAGTGTTTGAGCTTCAGAATCTGACTACACAGAATAGATTCATAATTTCCTTCATCTGCAGGTGTTTTCATGGTTCAGTGAGTGATATTTGATTATAAAATATGAGCTTGAGTTCTGGGGCCTCATTTATAATAACATGGATATAATTTTCTGAAATTCTCTACGAGTGATTTATAAAACCAAAAAATAAATAAATAAAAATACACACAATTTTTTTTTTTTATAGATGAATTAATGTTTATAATTATTATTTTTATTTATATAAAAGAAAATTATGATTGTTTTTATTATTTTTTTCTAAATGATTTTATGAAATATGACTTCATGGTTCAGAAGAAGTACAACATTCATCACCATGAACAAGAAAATCCAAATGTGTTCATATTCAGTAAATAATTAATACCTGTGATGTAATTTTTACAAAGCATAATATTAATTAATAGTGTGACTGTCTATTTTTACCTTATTATTATTATTATTATTTTAATCTTAACAATTTTATAAATGTTGAATTGTTTTGATGGTATATATGTGTACAAATTTGTACTAATGCTCTTATGAACAGATAAAAATATTTTCACATCATTTCTCATCATTTATGTCTTTGAAAACCCCAATTTGTTCCTCACTTTTAGGATGAATCCTACCTCATTTAGGATTCAATCATACTTTCATTTTAAAAATGAAGCTTGTGACAAATTCAAAAAGACAAAAATGAGTCAAAGACATAAAGATAAAATATTGTTTTATTGTTTTATCTAACTGAAATTTGATTAAATAATATCCAGTACAGTTGAAACAGCTGTTAGTTTGTTAAGTTTTTTTTAATTTTTATATTTAACTGTGCTTTTATTTTGACTTCTGTAATATATTAATCTATTAGTCTAATATATCTTTGAACAAAACCACCAGACCATCATTAAACACCTCAAGATCTGAGCATTTAACTCTTAAAAATGTTTAGAAAGCAGATGATCTTTAATATTATTAGTTTTTTATTAAGCCAGCAAAATAATGAAACACTCACTGTAGAGAGTGTCTGTCTGATTTATGAAGCTCATTATCATCATAAAGTATTCAAAATGTTATTGTTTTGTAGAACATGAACAGACCTGAGACTGACAGCTGTCTGTTCTGTGTATGAAGAGCATTTACATACAGAGACACTTTGCATGAGAGTGTTTATAATGCTGAGTTTAACACTTCATGACTGAGAGCAGAACAGAACACAATCTTCATCATCACACAAGACAAAACAACAATGAACAACATCATCATCCTCATCTGGACTCTCACACTGTTTGCTCAAGGTTTGTAGTAAAACTTTCATAAGACCAATTACACTAAATGTGAAACATACAATATTTATTTAATTGTTGTCCTTTTTATTATAATTATAATTATTGTACTTTTTCAGGACAGTACACTGTAACTCAGAGTCCATCATCAATAACAGCAGCTCAAGGACAAGAAGTCAGAATAAACTGTAAAACCAGCAGCAGAGTGCTTGGTGGTGATGAGTTACACTGGTACTTACAGAAACCTGGAGAAGCTCCTAAACTCCTCATATATGCTGCAACAAGCCGTTACACTGGAACTCCATCTATATTCAGTGGCAGTGGATCTAACGGATCTAAATATGGGACCATCAGTGGAGTCCAGACTGAAGACACAGGAGATTATTACTGTCAGAGTTACCACAGTGGTGGTGTGTTCACACAGTGATAAAGAGTCGTACAAAAACCTCCGTCAGTCAGAGTCACAGTGACTGCACTGATACAGCTGAGAGACACTGCAGCTGCTGATGTTCATCTCAATCACTTTTGTCTGTAAATCTCTATTGTATTGTAACACTATCTATCTATTTGCCCAACATTACAAGTAAATATTAAAATTATGAAGGAGGAGCAAAACAATCCAATGAAGTATAAATCACACAAATCTAGATTACTTACAAGACTTTTACTCAAACAGTGTGCAAAAGTCTTATTCAGTGCTGCTGCACTAACTGGCATCACTAGTTCCTGAAGGGGTTAATTCATGATCCTATTTTAATTAATTTAATTAAATCTGTAGTGGTTATGGTCGCTGAAAAAAGCTTCCATTGCCCACAGAGTTACAATCCAAAATCTTATTTAACATTTATCATATTTAAAAATAAAATGCAAACTTTCTCCTCATCAGTTTCTTTGACTTTTTTATCCATATTTGCTTGCAAATTCAGCACATTGACTGAGTGATACACATGGACTGATTTGTGTTGTTACCAAACAGACAGACTGATGGAAGATCATCCATTAATTCACTCATCCACTCCTGCAGTATACTTCATAACAGTTTGAATGAGTTCACAATCTACTACATTAGCAGATTTCCACAATCGCTGAAATTCTCTTTCCTTTTCTGACTTCACTGACTCAGTTTATAAACCATGTGATCTGAACAAGCAGGTCATGCCATGTGCTCCTCAGCATCTATCCCCTTCTTCAATTAAAAGCCCATTTTTGTGATCGCTGTAGCTTGTAGAAAGTGCTCTTGTGGCTATAGTGACTGAACAAAATACAATTTTTATGCTCAACATCTCAAAAAATGATCCATCGTCCACAGCATTGCAGTCAAAATCTGAACTGAAAAATAACACACAAAGAATCAAAATGCATTCATGGATTGCAGTAATCAGAGCCTGTGCAGCAGTGTGGAGTCCTGTTTACACCTGATATTAAGATGCCTTTTCACTGATCTGATCACAAGTGGACAAAAGCTAAATACAGATGTGAACGGGTGTAAAATGTGTTGAATTTGTCCACTTTTAACCATTTCCAGAGGTAGACTGGATTGTGCTTGTAGTGAAGACGCTCATGTGGTCGAATGCATTCAAACAGACACCAAAAAAAAAAAAAAAAAAAAAGTCTACTTGTGATGTGATTAACCAGAACACATCTTAATGGCAGGTGTAAGCAGGGCCAAAGACACATTTGATGTGTCACATTTGATAAGAAGAACTGGATGATCTTCAAGATTTCTGGATAGACGTGAATCAAACAGGAAACAGTTTTTAGACACGAGTACTGTTACGTTTAGCAGGAACCAGACATTTCCATTCATAACAACTTTGCCTCAGTTTTGGGAATGACCTTGTCCAAGTCCAGATTGAGCCTTGCCTTCACTACACATCTCTCTGACTTCATGAATCACTACTGCTCACTTCACACAAGACTTCTTGTCATCTGCTATCTCTGTTTTGTAGCAGTGCAGTAGCAGAAGGGAACTGGAAGCACTGCTGTTTCTAACATTGTAAAGGAGACCTGCAAGAAATCATGACAGAAAAGGTTCTGAAGTCTAGTCCAGTATTTCACTAACACTGTGATTTTGTGGAGCTGAGGTGAAGAAGAGGAGCAGGAGCTGAGGAAGATGGAGTTTGTAAAGCATGAACAGCAAACACATCACAGTCACTTCTAGAGACACCACCGGCTTCAATACGACTGTCACAAACCTATGAACTGCACACAGACAGTAGCTTTATTATATTTCCTTGTGTGCCAAATGATAACGGGCTTGTCAATAACACAGAGACTTTTTGCAACATTTATTTCAAGCTATTTCTGAACATTACAGAGTTCTGCAAAACACTGTAAGGGAATTATGTAAAAAATAAAGAATAACAAAACAGAAGTGTCTACATTCTGTTGGCTCTGTCTCATATGTGATGATGAGTATTGGTAAGTCAGTTTATTCTGTTATTCTAAACAGTTCTCTTTCTCTCATATGTAGCTTTGGAAAAATTGCTTAATCCCAGAGAATCTGTTTGTCCTAAACAGTCCAAAATGTAAATTAAGTCCTATTCGTTTTAGTGAATCCTTTTTTTCAGATGGTACTACTTTTTTAAAAGAGTTACAGTTAAAAATAGCTTTAAAGGGAGACACAGATAGAGTTCCACACTATTTCACCAATGTTCATCCACTTGGAGAATTCTGGCCTTTTTTTGATCAAGTAGCGTGGTAGCGTCAACAACAGCTAATGTTACATTATCCAAAGCATTTCTGAAACTCAAGCTCAAATTGGAAATATAACCTCTAAAGGCCAATTCACACCACACCGACAAACACCAACAAACTCCAACAAACAAGTTGGCTCAAGTTGGCCATTGGATTTAGAATCTTATGAAAAATAACTGTCATGTCCACACTGCACCAACAGACACCAACCAACTCTCACTGACTGGGGAGAAAATGGATGATCCTATATCCACAATCCAAATTTGCTCTTATTAATGTCTTTGCATGTCATTCTTTTGCATGTCATTCTTCGCGAATAAAACAAAAGACGCTGTGGGTGAAGCCGTGGTTTCTGCAACGGGGAAGACGGGGCGCCTACTTGAATGAGAACTACAGTCGCAAGATTTACATGGCTTTCAAAAACAAACTCCGACCAACGCCAACTAACACCAACAGGGGTAACACACTGATCCAACAAACTCCAACAGACTAGTTTGTTGGAGTTTGTTGGTGTTTGTCGGTGCGTTCTGAATTGGCCTTAAGGATCACTGATCCTGGACCAGTAAAAGTGACGCCACCGCCACTAAACCTCGTAATGTGATTGGCTCCTCAAACTGTCAGTCAAACATCATTATTCCTCCCGCCTCTATAGTTGATGAAGCGCGGGCGAGCAATTTGGAGATTCTCAGCTTGTTTGCAGTTTGAAGGTAAATAAAAGAACTGTTGATTGAATAAGTACAGCGTTTTCTTTACTCAAGAAACACTATATTTATAAAGGCTGATGTTTATTAAGTTTTTTTGTTTGGTGAAGAGTGTCTTTGTTTTTGTTGTCTGGTGTTTGTTATTTTTTTTATTTGTTTAGTTGAGTGTTTTATAATATTGTACTTTGGCCAAATAACAGAAAAAAAAAAAAAAAAACTGAGCGCCCACATAGCGACAGAAAACTGTACAACCTGCAAGTTCATGAAAATGTAAATGAGATGCCTGTACTGCCTTCGAATGGCATTGAGTTGCTTGGATTGAGTTGGGCAGGTCATTCCACCACGAGGGAACAGTTAATGAATAAGTCAGTGAAAGTGATTTTGTGCTTCTTTTGGGATGGCACAATAAAGCGGTGTTCACTTGCAGAACGCAAACTTCTAGAGGGCACATAAAACATACATTTATATAAATGTATCTGTATACAATAAAGCCACAATACCAACTAACAATAGGAGGTTTCTGACTGACAGCAAGAATTTTTTTGCCCGGGTCACAATATGAGGTAAATCTGGCCCTGTACATGATACTGATTTTGTTGCCAAATTGGTTTGGAACAGTTGTTGAATAAACAACTAAACTGAACTATTATGCTTGTCTATCTGCTTGACTGTCAGTTTTATTGATCACTGAGAAAGCATTGTCTTGGTATGATGTTGGTTCAATATAAAAATTATTATTTTTAGAAAAATAGCTTAGATGCTGCATAGGATTTGTTCAAAAATGTCTCCAAATAAGTGTGTTTTTGGATGTGAGGGAAAGTTTACCATGTTCAGCTTCCCAAAGACCCCAGCGTTACACGAACATTGGGTGCAGTTTGTTTTTCTGGGGCAGCAACGGAGTGTAGCAAGTGCGTTTGTGTGTTCTCGTCATTTCAGTGACGAATGTTTTATAAACAAGACCCAGGTCGACATTGGATTTGCACATCGTTTGCTATTAAAACATGGAGCAGTCCCAGTGATAAAAGACTCCAATCATGTAAGTACAACTGCATCAGATTTCATAAGAAATCATACGTGAATATATGTTAATGGAAACAACACAAACATCAGTATTATAGCTCCGCCCACGGCACGCCTCCAGGAGCTCGGCTTTTTCCGGAGAGAATCGGAAAGCTGTATTTTTCTTTTATAAATATGATAAAACTAAAGACTTTTTGGAGATATGAAGGATGCAGTACTACTCTATAGGTACTCAAGATTAACATGAGATTAGGTGAAACTGTGTATGTTATGTACCCTTTAATGATGAGTAACTGTTAGCTTAGCTCACTACATTTTCCAAGTAGCTTGCCCAACACTGGATTTCACCAAGTACAACATGCTCCTGGATCAGCATCCTTGTTGATCCTGGAACAACATTCCAATCAACCAATCAGAATTGAGGGATAACTTTTCAGGAAATATATGTTTAAGGCTTACAATCAGGGTTAGGTGCTTCTACATTCTTGTTATTCATCTATCATTTCCCACTGATTTTAGGAATAAATTATGAGTAGGGTTAGGTTTAGGGGTAGGGATTGGGCTAAATCTATATTTTTGGACAATAATGTTGATCCAGGATCATCAAAAGATGTTGATCCAGGAACATGTCTTACTCGGCAAAATCAAGGAATTAACGTTGAATCATTGAATATATATTTATCTTGTCTGTTAATTCTAACATTGAAGAACCATAACTATTTTGATGTTGTTGTTGCTGTTGATGATGATAATGTTATAAGATTCTAAATATTATAGAATTCAAAATTTTCTAAAATATATATATCTTTTTTCATATATTACACTTATTATAAAATATATTAATTAAAACTGATTTATCAGTTGCTTAATTAGCAGCACAATGATAGTAGCACAATCTGTTGTGAATCCTGCCCACTTCTTTGCATTATCGGCACATGCTTCAGTGCTCTGAGAGTGTTTATAGTGCTGTGAGTTTAACACTTCATGACTGAGAGCAGAACAGAACACAATCTTCATCATCACACAAGACACAACAACAACAATGAACAACATCATCATCCTCATCTGGACTCTCACACTGTTTGCTCAAGGTTTGTGTAGTAAAACTTTCAGAATGATTATTAATTACTTTAAAATGTGAAATATACATTATTTTAATTTGTGTCCTGTTTTCCTCTGTTTCAGAGTGTAGAGGACAGTACACTGTAACTCAGAGTCCATCATTAATAACAGCAGCTCAAGGACAAGAAGTCAGAATAAACTGTAAAACCAGCAGTAGTGTGTGTGATGGTTATCGTTTATCCTGGTACTTACAGAAACCTGGAGAAGCTCCTAAAGTCCTCATATATTATGCAACAAGCCTTTACACTGGAACTCCATCTAGATTCAGTGGCAGTGGATCTAACAGTGATTTCACTCTCACCATCAGTGGAGTCCAGACTGAAGATACAGGAGATTATTACTGTATTGTTTAGAGTTGTCATTGTAGTGGTTGTGTGTTGGTGTTGTGATAGTGATTAGTAGTAGTAAAATAAGTTAGTTAGGTTAGCGTTGAATTCACTGATACAGCTGAGAGACACTGCAGCTGCTGATGAGAGGATCACAAACAACACAATGACTTCAAGTAACACATTTTCCAGAGATTATGGCATACGTTCATTAAAATGAACTGTATTTATTTATTTACCTACATTAAGATTTGAATATCAGATTCATCTGCTCTAGTCTGATCTGCATGAGGACTAAATGTCTGGAACAATGTGCTCTGGACAGAAAAGTCAAAGGTTGAGCAGTTTGCTGAAACTTAAATGGAAATTTCAACAGGATAATGACATTTATCATTCAAGAGGAATGATTGAGAAGAATGAAATGAGGGTTTTAATGACCGTCAGAGTCCAGATCTCAGTTCAGTTGAAATGTTGTTGAGGGACTTGAAGAGTAAAATCAAAATGTCCACCCCAGAATCAACCCAAAACATTTAAAGAATGAAGAAAAGAATGAGAACTAGACCTTTGTGTGTGTGTGTGTGTGTGTGTGTGTGTGTGTGTGTGTGTGTGTGTGTGTGTGTGTGTGTGTTAAATTACAGCAGCAACACATTATAATAGCTTTCATAAATATATAATTAACAAAGATTATATAATGTTTAATCATTACTTAATATATATTCACATATAGAAATATGAGATAATGTGCTTTTTAATGTTAACTAATTAACTTATTAAACATTACCAAATGATTAACAGATCATTATTTAATGTAAATTGAAATGCTTACAAATGTCATCAAACTTTCAAGTCATATGATCATGCTTTTTTTTTTTTAAATCTTCAAATGTTTTTGACAGATGATTTAGAATTATTAAAAGCTTCATTAATATATCATTAACGAACATTATATAATGCTGAACGGATCATAAGTTAATGTTTACAAATGTCATGAAACTTTAAATGTGTTTTAAAAATCTACAAATGATTTTAACTGAAACTGTACAACAATTACAAGATTATTTGTTAATGTACTTTTGAATGCTTACAAATGTCATTAAACTTCAGTTCACATATTAGCTAATGCTCATTATTACATTTACAAATATTGTGAAAGTATATCTTAATTAGACATTTTAAGCACTTCACAAATTATTCATGTTAATATATTTATTAACTCATAATCACAGTATGTAAAGGTGAAATATTTGGTCTTTGTTTGTTGTGTATACTTCCTATTTGCATCATTTATTAATTTTTTGTTAATGTTTTTGCAGTATCCAATCTAAAGTGGGAACTATTCATCAATTGTAAATGATTATAAACATTTACTAATCATTAGTACCTTCATGAGCAGTCATTCTGATGGCAAAAAGTGTCCTAAATGACCAGAATTCACCTTATTTTCACATCTTTAGAAATCATTTATTAATCATTTGTTCAAAATTGTTGCAGTACCCAATCTAAAGTTGAGACTAATCATCATTTGTAAATGTTTATAAGCATTTACAAGGGTTTATTTTTTTTTTTGTGGTTTGTTGTTTTTTTTTTTTTTCTTTATTGGCACTGGACTTTATCTGCTGTAACAATGTTTGTGTAAAGTGTGGTTAGTTAAGTTTAGATTAATGTTTGGTAAAGACATAACACAAATTGTAATTTGGGTGCAAAACATGTTTTTTATCACCTCAACACTTATATTAGTATACTATTGTGAATCATTAAACATAATATTCCTTGAATCATACATACATTAACTCAAATACTTAATTTTTCATTTATCAAAACAATGCAATTTAATAGGTGCATTAGTAAACATTAACAAGCATGTTATCTCATATTTCTAGCTATGTGAATATATAATAACTAATGATCTGTTAAACATTATATAATGTCTGTTAATGATTTATTAATGAAAGTTATTAAAAAGTGTTACCAAAGAGGAATTATTTTTAACTGGAAGGACAGAACTAAAATATGTATCACTCACTGCTTCAATAATTTAAACACTTAAGAAATTAACTGGCACGAAAGATAAGTCGTGCTCCTCTGGAGTCCCCTTCTAAAGTTCTTTGACAGATGAATCTGGCAAAACATATTACTGCATACAACCAAATGTACGAATGAAACAGATGTTTAGTGACTTGCGCTTAAGATTTTAAATAATTATGTATCATGTTTGTCATCTGCAGATCTACATGTAAATCTGTTCGTTGGTCTCGCTCTCATGTCATGTCATGATCATGTTTTGGTGTTTGTTATATGTACACAGATCTATTTGCAGATCTGTCTGCTTGCACCATGTGTATTGTGTTCTTTAGTCTGTTAGTAATAAAAATAAATAAATCCAGCAAATTGATTCAATTGGCAGCAATCTTGGAGGCAGCCATTTTTTTGTTAGTGTATATTTGTAAATGAACACATCAGTGTCTCATAATATTGAGTGTACAACAGTCGTTAATCTTTGTTGGAAACTAGAAGTGATTTTATGCTCTGTTGACATACAGTAACTAGAGCCGCTGAATCCAGTAACTTATGAGTCTCTATGGTGGCGGCCATATTTAGATCACATGACCAGCAGAATATTACTCAACTTTATCTCAGTAAATCCCCTTTTATCAGACACTGTGTGCTGCAGAATAACTCGGGGGGAGATACACCTGTGAAGAGGATCTTTTTAGAGTGACTTCTGTGAGATGCTGCATTCATGCTGATAGTTTCAGTATAAACTGTAATAAGAATCAGTGAAATATCCACAAAATTGGTTTGGTGTTCTTTTAAAGATTAAACATTTAAACCATTTAGTTATCACACAATGATTCAAAATTAGTTTCTAAACAATTATACTTTAGAATAGAATTATTGATTACATAACAGTGTAACTCTATTCTAGTATATTAGTCTTGTATCCGCTCAAGCTGTTGTGAATCCTGCCCACTTCTTTGCATCGTCAGCACATGCTTCAGTGCTCGGAGAGTGTTTATAGTGCTGTGAGTTTAACACTTCATGACTGAGAGCAGAACAGAACACAATCTTCATCATCACACAAGACACAACAACACTGTCCTGTCCTGGTACTTACAGAAACCTGGATAAGCTCCTAAACTCTTGATTTATGTGACATCATACCGTTACACTGGAACTCCATCTAGATTCAGTGGCAGTGGATCTAACAGTGATTTCACTCTCACCATCAGTGGAGTCCAGACTGAAGATACGGGAGATTATTCCTGTCAGAGTTACCACAGTGGTCCAGTGTTCACACAGTGATAAAGAGTCGTTCAAAAACCTCCGTCAGTCAGAGTCACAGTGACTGCACTGATACAGCTGAGAGACACTGCAGCTGCTCTACAACACAATCACACACAACACTGATCAACACAATATCATTAGAACAGAAATAGTATATTCCTGGAGAAAACAAGTCTGTGTTTTAATATAATCATCATGTTTTAGGTGTAATATATAATTCCTGTCAATCAAACTGAACAGACTGCATTCAGTCACTTCTGCTGTCTTTTAAGAAATATGCTTAAGACAAGCATAATTTAAGTGAAGTCTATTTACTTAAAACACTTATTTTACTCTTACTTAAATTATATTTTATGTTTACTTTGTGTAAGAAAATAACTATATTACTCAGCTTTTAGTGGGTTTAAAGTATCAGTTCTTTTTAACCATGTGAAGGCCTGCTGCAATCTATTTTAAATATTTACACAATGAACTTCAGTTGGCTTTTCAAAAGACATTTTCAACATTTTAATATATTATATGAAGCATATTAATTCACTACTATTGAAGTATACTATAGCTATGTGATATATGCTGTAAGTGCATTCTTGTATAAACTGTTTTTTGTTGTTGTTGTTGTTGTTTGTTTGTTTGTTTGTTTGTTTTTTTTTCGTTTGTTTTTTTTTTCTTTTGTGTGGGTGTTATTAGCCTATCTCTATATATTCATTTATGTCCTATGTGTCTGCAATCCATGGGGCAAGAAGTCCCTTATGTCTTGTGTACTGGACTGTGAAGTTAAGTGTATTTGTGGTGTATGTTATTTTGGGGCAGAAGATGAATTTCTACATGTGTGGACAATAAAGATTTTCAATGTTCATGTATTATTATATAAAAAAAGTAAACTATGACTAAGAATTATAATAAGCATACTTAATTTTAATATTGTATTAAAATAAAATAAATATAAATTATATAAACATAACATTATAGTACATATATGCAAAACTGGTTAATTTTATATCCATTATTTTTCCATTTCACCAGGTCCTGTGATACAGCAGTCTTTAAATACTACAGTGTCTGAATTACAAGCCCTCAGCTGCTGAAAATACAAGTCATACTCAAAAGAAGTGACAATCCACTTGAAGATGAAAATGTGACATTTATACTCTTCTGTTTCTTTGTTTGGTTCAGTCATTTGTAGGCTTCAGCTTGTAAATATGCTGTTCACTTCTGCATTTTGCAATCCAATTCTGCATTACTGCATTTTGTATTTCAGTAACTTGTTTTGATGCTTACATATTCAATGATGTTATATTGATAGTGTTATTTTTAGTAATACAGGTAATGAATGAATGAAATGTTCTACAAATGGATAAAAAGAGCTCTGCCATAGCATTTCACTGATCTTTCATTTATTATGTATTTTAGTCAAGATATTATATGCTGCTGTACTTTTTTAATGTACTCTAGCATTTTATGTTTGTTTAATCATTTATATTGAATGATTTTTGGACCGTTATACCATTTTGAATAATGAAAAATGAAATGTTTTTGTTACTTTAAACATTATTAAATCACATTAAATTGAATTATTAAAGCAATATTCAGTCCCACTTCATACTTGGTGACCTTAACTACTATGTACTTACATGAAAAAGAATTAAATTATACATGAAAAAGATATATATATATATATATATATATATATATATATATATATATATATATATATATATGTGTGTGTGTGTGTGTGTGTGTGTGTGTGTATGAAGAAATACAGTTTAATACAATTTAATGTAGTAAAATATATTGTAAATAGCTTAAACTTGATCTTAAACATATTTTGAGATATGCTTAATATATTTATTGTTTCAAAATAATACATTTAATATGCGTTTAGTATAGCATAATTTAAATACACTACTGTAAGTATGTTCAAAAAAGCACAATTTAAATATATTTCCTTTGCACCTGGGCTGCAGGACTACAGCAGAAGTGAAACTGGTGTGTTTCAGTTCAGATCATGTAACCAATCAAACAGTGACTCTGGGAGTGTGGGCTGAAAATCCCATTTGCATTGTCAGGGTGGAGTGATTGTGATCGTCTCAGAATAGAGCAGCTCTGTCTCCAGAGACCATGTTCAAACCCCAAGAGCTTTATTTGACTAGATTTACTGCTACTGATCGAGCTTCTGAAAAGCACCTGGACTAACACTACATGCATCTTCATCTGTTAGTTGAATGATGTTGTCAGACACAAATGGAGTTTGTTCAGAAGCTTTATTGAATGTTGCAGCAAACACAGCAGATTGAAAGATCAGCCAGTGCTTTGACACTAGAGCTCTCTTTCAGTATTGAGTTGTAAATGACTACAGCTGCAGCACTAGACTCATGTGAATCCTGCCTGACACAGGACACTCAGATACACTCATCTTCAGGAGAGAGCAGCGCTCACTGGAGAAACATCAGCACTGCGAGCGACTAACAGCGACTCTTGTGGAACGAGGCCTCATGAGGAGCTCCATCATGTGTTACTCTGCAGACGTACAGCTCTCCCGCTTCCCAGCGTGCTTTGCTGAGGGTCAGGACACTACTGCGGCTGTAGCGGCCGTCCTGCTCGCTCTCTGCGCTGGTCACAACCCCCTCGGTGACCTCTGAGCCGTCCAGTGTCCAGCTCACCAGTGCCCCCTGTGGAGAGTAAGAGCTGAGCAGGCAGAGCAGTGCGGCTGAGTCTCCAGAGATCTGCAGAGAAGAGGGCGGCAGCAGAGACACTGAGGGCTTCACTGTGGGACCAGCTGCAGGAGACAAACACAACACATTCACAAACACAGAGAAAACACACTGCAGCTCCAGCACTCTTCTGCCCTGCAGCATTCACAGCATTTCAACAGGACTTTCAGCAGAATCACAAAATCACAACAATCTCATCATTCATCTTATTCAACATCACTACAGCTGATCTTTACACAATATACAAACTAAATACAATCACTACATACATTTAAATGAAACCTCATAAAATGAAATGATGTAAATGAATGCTGACACTGTACAAAGACACTGAATGCTTTAATTCCAGTATAGTCTCAAATCTCACCATAAAGTTCTTACATTGTCTTACTTGTACCTAAAATGTTCTTACACTATTAAATATATTTTTTACACTTTTCAAAATGTAAGTTTCAAGCTGCTATTTTATGATTCTATGTCACACCAAATGTGAATTATTTTATAATAATAATAATAATAAAAAAAAATTGAATCAACTTTTCTAAGCATTCACATATTTAGTATTCTGTAAGTTTTTGAAGTGTATCATGAAAAAAAGATATTCAAAATCATTGACTGAACTACAAAAAAGTAACTTTATTTACATTCTGATGTCGTTTTTTTTCAATGTATAATATCTATAATAAAATTTGAACTTTACGTGAACAGTGTAAACATTAATGAAAATAAATCTGTAAATAAAATGAACTGATAAAACTCATTATAAGACACATTATGGAAATGTGTTTAGACAATATTTGTTTGCTGAGTATATAATTCAGTTCTTTTAAAGCTCTAAATGTGACTATAAAATAAATAAAACATTAAAATCTATACATTTTAATAATTTTTAACCAAGACAGTTAAAAGAGACAGACTTACCGAGCACCAGTTTAGTTCCTCCACCGAATGTGCACCACAGTGATACAATCTCATAAAACACTCGTACAAAAACCTCTATTCCACTCGAGTGAACACAAACTCCAGCAGAGAGAGAAACACTTCAACACTCAGACATTTAGTTTAAAGAATGCTTTTCAAAAAGTAATAACAAAGACAAAGTATTTTCAAAATGTTTGTTATTAACTGAAAAATAATTTAGTTATTTTCATTATCAGTTCAAGAGTTTATTAATCTCATTTACGATAGACATGATTCACTTTGACTTTAAATCCTATATGTCTCTATCAATCTCTAGCTGTGTGCTGATTTTGAACTTTCTAAAGAAATATACAGTAATTGATGAACTTTGACCTCTGAGGTGACCTTTGACCTCTATTATCATGATGATGTTGTAGAGTTTCTCATTCTTCATGTATGCGACTCAGTCATAATAATTCACAAAATAGCCTGCATCTTCAGACAAAAGAATAAAGACACAATTGTTCATATATACTGTAAATATATACTGTACAGGCTGGTTGTGTACAGTATATACTCTATTATAATTTATTTACCATTTTTCTTTATTTTTCCACATTTATTTATGTATTAATTTTTGGGAAAACATTTAGCAACTGCAGAAGTGAAACTGATAGGTGTCCTGATATTGGGGAAGATTGTAAGGCAATGGATCTTAATCCTAGTCCTGCTCCTGCTGGAGATGATGAAGCTGTTCTCCTGCATTTGAGTCTCAAGCAGGATGAGAAAATACTTCTTTGAAATAGAGACTGACACATAATGGGCCTCCCCTCAGTGATTATTTCTGGAGCCTGGTTGATACACTTTTATTGTACAACTATATATACAAAAACTACAAAATACAAATGCACTAAATAAAATAATTTAATAAATGTATATTTACACTTTAAGCACTTGACTAAAATAAGTATTAAATAACAAAATAAATCACTAGAGAAGGCTGACTATAATCAGCTTGCTTCCATTTAGTGAGAAAAGCCTTCTCTTCACCTGAACTAGAAAAAAAAAATCTTCTGGTCTTCAGTGATGCGAGGACAATGTTTGAGCGTACACACAATATCTGAGCGAGAGCAGAGCCAATTCATAAAAGAACAATGTATTTTTAAAACCACACGTCCAGTTTTGTGTGAGTGAATGAAATCCGCTTGCGATGGAGAGATTTGCGCTCATGCATTACATGGATCACATAACATTATGCGCTCTCGACATTTCTCATTAAGATCACGCTGTAGAAACAGCCTAAAATTAAGTGTAAAGAAGAGAAAAAAGCATCCCTAGGCAGCTGTCTACACATGCGAGGATCCACCACTGCCAGATACAGTTAAACATTTACTAAAAACAAGCCTATCACAAGATATCTGGGGGGGGGGGGTGCCACCCCTGCCCACGACGTAGACACACCCCTGGTGCTCTGAGAGTGTTTATAGTGCTGTGAGTTTAACACTTCATGACTGAGAGCAGAACAGAACACAATCTTCATCATCACACAAGACACAACAACAACAATGAACAACATCATCATCCTCATCTGGACTCTCACACTGTTTGCTCAAGGTTTGTGTAGTAAAATTTTAACAAAGATTATTCATACTTTGAAGTGTAAAATATTAAACATTTACAGTTTTTCATAAATTTTCTTTGTTGTTCTTTCTTTCAGAGTGTAGAGGACAGTACACTGTAACTCAGAGTCCATCATTAATAACAGCAGCTCAAGGACAAGAAGTCAGAATAAACTGTAAAACCAGCAGTAGCGTGTGTGGTAGTTACTTACACTGGTACTTACAGAAACCTGGAGAAGCTCCTAAACTCCTCATATATGCTGCTACAAGCCGTTACACTGGAACTCCATCTAGATTCAGTGGCAGTGGATCTAACAGTGATTTCACTCTCACCATCAGTGGAGTCCAGACTGAAGATACAGGAGATTATTACTGTCAGAGTGTACACTGTTCTAGTAGTGTGCTGTGTTCACACAGTGATAAAGAGTCGTACAAAAACCTCCATCAGTCAGCGTCACAGTGACTGCACTGATACAGCTGAGAGACACTGCAGCTGCTGATGAGAGGATCACAAACAACACAATGACTTCAAGTAACACATTTTCCAGAGATTATGGCATACAGACATTAAAATTAACTGTATTTATTTATTTATCTACCTACATTAACATTTGAATATCAGATTCATCTGCTCTAGTCTGATCTGCATGAGGACTAAATGTCTGGAACAATGTGCTCTGGACAGAAAAGTCAAAGGTTGAGCAGTTTGCTGAAACTTAAATGGAAATTTCAACAGGATAATGACATTAATCATGTAAGAGGAATGATTGAGAAGAATGAAATGGAGGGTTTTAATGACCGTCAGACAGGCCCGGCGCCAGGACACAAGACTTGGAAGGGCTTTTATGTTTTTAGGGGGGCAAAATTGGGGAGGGGGGGTTCAAGTGAACGCTCGAAATACATTCTTTAGGTATTACTTTACAATAATAATAGACTTTAATACATTAACTAACATTAACTAATCAAACCTTATTGTAAAGTGTTACAATTTCTTGTTAATGTATAATAATATATAAATAATATATGTTCACAAAAACACTGTTAAATTAAACAGAAAAGCAAGCAGGTGTGCATGATTTGGCGTGGCAGCCAATACAAATAATAACCGTTTCCTTACCTAAATCCTGCATTTGGACCAAGCGGCAACTTTCCGCTCCCTCTCTTGAAACCAACACGGAAGTGACTAAAACTGCAATTCATCGACTGGCCGCTGGAGGCTGGCATGGGAGAATATAACTCATTGGTTTAAATTATATTAATATATAAATAATAATTATATTAAGCCTTAAAGTTCTGCATAATTAAGGGCTCAGCCACTTGAGTGACAGGTGGATTTCTGCTGCTGTCACTGCTGTCGCGCTAGGTGGCCGTGGTTTCAGCAACCAGCTCCCGCCTTTTGACCATTTTCGATTATACGGGAGAGACGCACGGTGACATGCTGCCAAGATGGTGACGGCCACCTCCGCCTACTTTTGGCTTCAAAAGCGCTCTTCAGAAACCAATGGGTGACGTCACAGACCCTACGTCCATGTTTTTATACAGTCTATGGTTTGGACCAGATCGGTTTCCAGAATCACGTGCTTCTGAAATTATCAACTTTTTCTATTTTTCTTTTTTTGTGTTTGGGTTTGTCTTTTTTGTGTGTTGCTTGTTTTCTTGTATGGAGTTATGTTTTAATTCTGAATAAAACGTAGACTATACAGCATGTAAAGACTGCTCCCTTTAAATTTATTAAAAACAGTCACTCATTCATCACGATCTAACAAAATAAATAAAAAATAAAAAATACAATGAAAGTGACTAGCCTACATGATGCAACTTTTGAATGTCTTCGTTAGAAAGGTAATGAGCATGATAGAATCCAGCACTGGACAAAGAACGGTGACCGGAGCGGTGATTGTGTGGATTCCAACCTAAACTCCTCTGATTGGCCACTGCGTTTTAGAAGTCAACAAACATGTCTGTGATTGGCTACATTGCTCACCTCTGCGAAAATGAATTGTAAAATTATTTGATGCTTTCCAAAGAAGAAGATACACTGGATTGTTTGCCAAATCCATTTCGTTATGCTATTATTACGAAGAAAAAAGAGGTTGTGAGCAGCTTTTCCATCTAAAAGCAAGCAGATTCAACAGCAGGCAGTTGTATGAGTAAGACTATAATACACACCAGTGGCGGCTCGTCGGGGGAGGCACAGCTTCCCCAAAATTTTGAGGTGAAAATGAGGACGATTTAATGTTAATAAAATTCACAATTCATTTCAGTTCATGTCTCAGAATGTATATATTTTTGTTTGTTATTTCACAGTTGTAATACCATTACGTGAAAGTGCTGCTTTTCTATCATGAATGTTCCGTGATAGAGAAGGGGTGGGGGGGATGAGCGCTCGTGCCTCCGTTGTAAAAAAAAAATTAGCCAATCAGCGTCAAGTGTTCACTTTCAGCGCTGAGGAGTGTTGAGAAAAGGAACATCATAGAGGAGGCTAGCCTCCCTTCCGATATCAACCAATCATCATAGAGACGTAAATTACGTGCTATTAGTTTGAACGTCTCCCGTAGCGGCTGGGCTGATAATTTACCAAGTTCTTATGATGAGTAGCGATATTGAATATTTGATCGCCAACAGATTTTCCAAGCTTTCATTCAAACAGTATACAAATTAAAAATAAAGGGAGCTAGAACAGTAGGCCTAATTAAATATCACAACAGTCAGCTCTCTTTTAACACAGACTTTTAAGAAGGGATGGATGTTTGTTTCAAGTAATAGGACAGGTAAGTGAATTTATATTATCTTGCTGTATGTGTGTATTTTCTTTACGTTTTCTGACTAAAAGCCACCACAAATATGGCATCGGGCCTGCCGTCAGAGTCCAGATCTCAGTCCAATTGAAATGTTGTTGAGGGACTTGAAGTACTTGAAGAGTGGTAACACTTTATAACGACTTTCATTAATAAATTAACAAACATTATGTAATGTTTAGCTAATCATTACTTAATTTATAGTCACATATTCTAGAAAGATAATGTGCTGGTTAATGTTAACTAACTTATTAAACATTACCAAATAATCATTATTAAATGTAAATTCAAATGGTTACAAATGTCATCAAACTTTCGATTTATATGATCATGCATTAAAAAAAAAAAAAAAAAAAAAAAAAAAAAAAAAAAATTCAAATGATTTTGAGAGATGATTTACAAGTATTAAAGCTTCATTAATGAATCTTTAACAAACATTATATAACGCAACACAACTGAAATGTTCCCAGGTCCAGAAACACATTAAGGACATCAATAAAACAGTCCATGTGACATCAGTGGCTCAACTTCAGTTTTCTGAAGCTATGAGAATACTTTCTGTGAGCGAAGAAAACAAAAATAACTTTATTCAAGAATTCTTCTCCTCCGAGTTACCGTCTTCTGCCATTTCAGAGAGAAACCCAGAATGTAATCAACATAATCAGCATTATTTATGTCCACTGATGCTATTTAACTGATAACTGAATAACTGATGCTTTTGTTTGATTGAATATTTTTACAGTTGGGTACAGTCTCAACCTCACTATTGAGTCAATCATCAAACACTAGACTTAAACTCCTTTATGACAGTCATCTGAATGTTGTAAACAGACAACTTCACATGATCTGCTTCTTCATCAATCTCTTTCTTTGTCAATGCAAAGATGTTCTTGAAAAACATTATTGCAAATGTTTAAAACAAAAAAAATCAAGGGTAAAGTGTCCAACCGAAGCAAATACTTTACAATGAAGCAACACTTTCAAAAGAACATGAGTAAACTGGAGCTAAACCTGTTAACTCTGAAAAACAACATTTTGAAAGAAACAAACCAAACAGGTTTATAATGAGTGTAGATTGTTTCACTGTTTGTGGAGCTGTTTAATCATCGTCTGCGGAGATCTTGAGAGATTTAATGTCTGTTTTTATTTTAGCTGATTTCATCTAAAGCTGTGGTTGTAAGTCAGTTGTGGTTGTTGTGTTTCTGCTGGTCTCTTCTCCTTATTTTCTGTTCTTGTTGTTTCTCTTTCCTTCAGTGATTCTGCTTGTTAACAACAGGTATCATCATTAATGTTTAATCATGACTTAATTAATCACTTCTATTTAACTAATTAACTCCAACGAGAGGTGTGTTTGACTTTAAGTGCAGATCTGTGCAGATCGATTGGTGTATGACATCAAAGTACCGCGAGAGCGACTGGAAAGCACATGGAGACGTCTCTCTTATAGTCCTCATGGTACTGTGATGTCATACACCGCTGCTTCAAGTCAAACACACCTATTGCTTCAGTGCTACTTTTAACACTGTTCTAGTGGCTCCCATATAAACACTGAGCACACTCTGGGATTTACTGAAATCCAAGGCCGAGTCCACACATGAACAGGTATTTTATAAGCAGAGGGGTTTTTTTATGGTGGCCAAGATATCTCAACATGCTGCAACTTCAGAAAACACTTGCAAATAGAAAAAGCACCAGCAAATCAAGAAAACATCTTCATCAGTTTGACAGCAGGTGCTGCAAATGCTCACAACACAAACAAATAAAGAATTTTATTTGCAGCCTGTTCCTTTATTTGTTTGTGTTTTGAGCATTTGCAGCGCGTGTGTTTTCAAATTGATGAAATTATTTTCTTAATTTGCAAAGGTTGGGTGTTTTAGCTCTTGGCCACCATAGTGTTGCCTCCGTCATTTAAAAATAAATAAATAAATAAATAAATAATGCAAAAAAGCACTGTGAAACACTGTCAAGACATGGGTATTTTTATAAAGCTTTTGGCGATATAACCCTAACCATAAAGCCATGTTGGCCAATCAGAAGCCTTAAAAAAGTATCCATCACAATCCACAATCTCTGGTTTCACCGACTACATGACAGCACTGCAACCAGAGACTCTTCACCCTGCAGGAGTTTTCAAAAATATTCGGTTTCAGTGACCTGATAATAAGTTTGCGTGTGAACAAACGTCCAAACAAGCAAAGAAAATGCTGTGGTTTTGAAAATACCCATATTCATGTGGACAGGTCACAAATTCATATATGTATCTCTTTTATCCAGGTGTGTAGGGCAGTGATGATCTCTATAAATCTTTTCTGACATTATTCAGTAGATCTGAGGAAGATATGTATGACTAAACTTATAAATGAAGATTCATACAAACAACTGATCATCATTGAGCCACTAATGCAGCTCACATTTCTGTATGAATGAATAATATAATTGTGGTGATTAAATACACAGATCACAAATTCAAACTGGCCGTTCCCAAACATTTTAATAGAGCATTTTCATAGAAGTGGAGATAAATTCAACCTCAATAATTACAGCAGCTGAGATACTGTAAACTAAAAGTAGAATCTCCACAGGGTTCATTAACTTCAATACTTAAATTATTTGAATCTAAATCTAACAATGAGTCTATATATTGTCCTGGGCCCGATTCCCCGATAACGCTCACTCTTAGCGCGCTAAGAAGACTCGAAAGATATATCTTACCAAAGTTGTTTATGTTCCTAAGTGTGTTCCCCGAAGTGTCCCTTAGGAAGCTTCTTAACACGCTGCCTCTTACGTCCGACGTTACAAAGGCGCTGTCCCAAGTGAATGTGCTGAATAAGTTGGCATCGATTGCTCAGGAATCGATTTTCAACTTCACACGGAGGTGCATTATGGCGTTAAGACAACACAATCTATGCAAATGAAACATTCCTCAAATTATTCCAGTAACATTTATTTTAACATAGTTTAAGTTATCCGTAAAATATAGACTATTAATTAAATTATCAAATTGTCAGTAATATGTTCACACGATATGTTGTGACGGGTAGACAAACCGGGTATTCCTCGCTAATCATCCACCCTCCTTATCCCGTTGTGCCACTTGTGCCGCTTCTTGACATGGGTTTAACGACTTCTAAAAATTATGTAATACACTTTTATATTAATGGTAAGGTACTTTACATTCAGAATTCCCCTGCATGGCGCAGAAGGGCGTTGGTGACAGTGTGGACGCACCTCCACACCGAGGTCTTGCTTAGGCCGTAGCCCTCTCCCATGACCTCGATGAAGCTTCCTGTAGCAAAAAATCTTAGCACTGCAAGCAGCTGGACTTCAGGGCTTGAAGCAAAATTCCACCGCGTTAGCCTGGCAAGCACAGGTCTGAGAAGGTCCAGCAGCTCCATAATGAGTTGTCTAGGAAGGCGATTCTTTTTTAGTATAGCACGACATGGAAATTTGTGAAAAGGGCTTAAGTTTTGCCAAATAAAAAAATTGACATGGACTAAACGGCTCCGCGGCCGGCGCCGTCTTTGATTCACGTTGGATCGCTGCCGTAGTTGGTCGCTTACTGGACACCACCATGCTTACCCATTTATAGATCTTAGCCATTTAGAGCCAAATTGTTTGCCAGATTTTAATTATCAAAAGTGATTGCCAATTTAAACGCTTTAATGACATTACGAAATAGCCTAGGCTAATTACCACCATATTAGTTCTGATACCAAATAAAGTCAACTTCATAAATAGGCCTGTTACTCCATTGCGAACATATTTTATTATTAGTCTTAAAATGTCCATAACATAAAATCAATTTTTGAGCCACAACATTGTCAACATACCATAGTTTGACTTGTACTGCGCTGCGCTGATTTCTAAAGACTGCTACAGTGGCGGCAACTAGCGTCTTGAGCTCAAACAATGCTAAGGGAGAGCTTACAAATGGTCAAGACCAACCTTACGAAAGTGTGACTTACAGAGGTTTTACTTAGTGTACGAACGTGTCGGGAATCGTGCCATAACATTAAGAGAGAGGTTAAGGAATAGGTTAAGAACTACTTAGCGATAAGAACGTTTTGGGGAACCGGGCCCTGATCTCTCCTCTGTCTCATCTTTAGCTTTTGCATACAGAGGGTGTTTTGCATGAGCTGTGCTACAAGCTTCACTGCTCTGCATGTGTTTATATCTCTATGAACAGAACATGACATGATCACTTTAGGTTTAATGTTTTTCTTGTTTTTGTATGTGTTTTGTCAAGGTTTGATGATTCATGTTTGTATTTTCTGAAGATAAATGTGTGTGTGAAAATATTTGACTTCTAATATTCATTACTTGACAGAATCCATTGGGCAGGTGACAGTGACACAAACTCCCTCACAGCTGCTCACTCAAACAGGAGAAGAAGTCAAAATAAAGTGTACAACTAGCAGCAATGCTGCCTGTTGTTGTGGTGGTACTGCATGTATTAGCTGGTATCTACAAAAACACGGAGAAGCTCCTAAACTCCTTATTTATGGAGCGAATCAACGACAGTCAGGAACTCCATCTAGATTCAGTGGCAGTGGATCTAACAGTGATTTCACTCTGACCATCAGTGGAGTCCAGACCGAAGATACAGGAGATTATTACTGTATGAGTCTACATCAGATCAGTGGTAGCTGGGTGTTCACACAGTGATAAAGAGTCGTACAAAAACCTCCGTCAGTCAGAGTCACAGTGACTGCACTGATACAGCTGAGAGACACTGCAGCTGCTCTACAACACAATCACACACAACACTGATCAGTGAACAAACACACATAACACAATATCTTTACAACATAAATAGTATATTCCTGAAGAAAACAAGCCAGTGTTTTAATATGATCATCATGTTTTTGGTGTAAAATATGATGCCTGTCAATCAAACTGAACAGACTGCAATCAGTCACTTCTTCTGTCTTTTAAGAAATATGCTTAAGACATGCAAACTTTAAGTGAAGTTTTTAGTCTATTTACATAAAACACTTATTTTACTCTTACTTAAAGTATAATTTATGTTTACTTTAAGAAAATAGCTAAATTACTCATGTTTTAGTGGGTTTAAAGTATCAGATCTTTATAACCATGTGAAGGCCTGCTGCAGTTTATTTAAAATATTTAAGTAATGATCCTGCTTCAGTTTGCTTTTCAAAAGATATTTTAAAAGACATTTTTAACATTTTCATATATTTTATGATGCACAATATTACTTAATTATTTATCAAGGCTGTGAGTGTAGGTGTGTGTGTGTGTGTGTGTGTGTGTGTGTGTGTGTGTGTGTGTGTGTGTGTGTGTTATTAGCCTATCCCTATATATTTATTTCAAGTCTTATGTGTCTGTAATCCATGGGGAAAGAAGTCCCTTATGTCTTGTGTAGTGGACTGTGAAGTTAAAGGGATAGTTCACCCAAAAATTAAAATTTGATGTTTATCTGCTTACCCCCAGGGCATCCAAGATGTAGGTGATTTTGTTTCTTCAGTAGAACAGAAACAAAGATTTATAACTGGAACCGTTGCAGTCTGTCAGTCATATAATGTAAGTGGATGGGAATCACAGTTTTGAGAGTCAAAAAAACATACACAAACAAAACCAAATGAAACCCTGTGGCTCGTGAAAATACATTGATGTGTAAAGACACAAAACGATCAGTCTGTGCAAGAAACTGAACAGTATTTATATTGTTTTATATTTATAAACGTGTACACAATAAGTGCATTGTATCAAATTATTAATTTTGAATGTAGGTACATAATAGTTAAGGCCACCTTATATAAAGTGGGACCAAATAGTTTAAATGAATTGTGAATAAATACAGTTTAACACAATTTAATATATTTAAATATATTGTAAACTTGATCTTAAACATATTTTGAAATGTGCTTAATATATTTATTGTTTCAAAATAATACATGTAATATGCATTTAGTATAGCATAATATAAATATACTAAGTATGTCCAAAAAAAGCACAATTTAAATATATTTCCTTTGCACCTGGGCTGCAGGACTACAGCAGAAGTAAAACTGGTGTGTTTCAGTTCAGATCATGTAACCAATCAAACAGTGACTCTGGGAGTGTTGGCTGAAAGTCTCATTTGCATTGTCAGGGTGGAGTGATTGTGATCCTCTCAGAATAGAGCAGCTCTGTCTCCAGAGACCATGTTCAAACCCCAAGAGCTTTATTTGACTAGATTAACTGCTACTGATCGAGCTTCTGAAAAGCACCTGGACAAACACTACATGCATCTTCATGTGTTAGTTGAATGATGTTGTCAGACACAAATGGAGTTTGTTGAGAAGCTTTATTGAATGTTGCAGCAAACACAGCAGATTGAAAGATCAGCCAGTGCTTTGACACTAGAGCTCTCTTTCAGTATTGAGTTGTAAATGACTACAGCTGCAGCACTAGACTCATGTGAATCCTGCCTGACACAGGACACTCAGATACACTCATCTTCAGGAGAGAGCAGCGCTCACTGGAGAAACATCAGCACTGCGAGCAACTAACAGCGACTCTTGTGGAACGAGGCCTCATGAGGAGCTCCATCATGTGTTACTCTGCAGACGTACAGCTCTCCCGCTTCCCAGCGTGCTTTGCTGAGGGTCAGGACACTACTGCGGCTGTAGCGGCCGTCCTGCTCGCTCTCTGCGCTGGTCACAACCCCCTCGGTGACCTCTGAGCCGTCCAGTGTCCAGCTCACCAGCGCCCCCTGTGGAGAGTAAGAGCTGAGCAGGCAGAGCAGTGCGGCTGAGTCTCCAGAGATCTGCAGAGAAGAGGGCGGCAGCAGAGACACTGAGGGCTTCACTGTGGGACCAGCTGCAGGAGACAAACACAACACATTCACAAACACAGAGAAAACACACTGCAGCTCCAGCACTCTTCTGCCCTGCAGCATTCACAGCATTTCAACAGGACTTTCAGCAGCAGACATGAGGAGTGCAGTCAAAATCACAACAATCTCATCATTCATCTTATTCAACATCACTACAGCTGATATATACACAATATACAAACTAAATACAATCACTACGTACATTTAAATGAAACCTCATAAAATGAAACGATGTACATGAATGCTGACACTGTACAAAGACACTGAATGCTTTAATTCCAGTATAGTCTCAAATCTCACCATAAAGATCTTACATTGTCTTACTTGAACTTAAAATGCTCTTACACTATTAAATATATTTTTTATACTTTTCAAAATGTAAAAGTTTCAAGCTGCTATTTTATTACATCATACAACATCAGTACAGCTGATATATTTATATTTATAAGTATATATAACATAAAAACTACACTATCACTACAAACATTTACATGAAACTTTAATTCCGGTAGTTTTCATATTCTGAGATAAAGTTTAGAATTTAATGCCAGTTACACTCTTATATTTTCTTTTGTTTGTACTTCTCAAAATGTAACTATTTTACATTGAAATGTTGTGACCGTAGTTCAGATCAAGTGAAAATGATGTTGTTGATAACATTAGAAAACAACTGAATCAACAATCACTAATTTTCTGTTATACAAATTAAATGATATGAAACATACTAAGATATTTACTGATTTTACCCCAGTAGATTTTGCATACCTAAATATAGTCTATACATTTGTGTTAGGTGCAATATTTAACTAAAAATATAACTCAATTCCAAACAGAGATTCTGTGGCTACAGTACAGAATTAAAGCGACAGACTTACCGAGCACCAGTTTAGTTCCTCCACCGAAAGTCCACCACAGTGATACAATCTCATGAAACACTCGTACAAAAACCTCTATTCCACTCGAGTGAACACAAACTCCAGCAGAGAGAGAAACACTTCAACACACTGATAGCAGAAACACTCGATTTAGATTTGGCAAAATGCTTTTCAAAAAGCAAGAATTAATCTCTTTCACACAAAATACTTTAAAAAATGTTTGTTTTTGCTTGATTAACAATGTAAATCTTTCGTAATCAGATGAAGAGTTTATTCTCTTCTTTATTCTCTCATTTACAATACATGATTCAATCCTATATTTCTCATTCATTCTCTTGTGATGTGCTGATATAAGACTTTTTTTTAAAGAACTGTATTTGATCTATGACCTTCGATGTGACCTTTGACCTCTTTCTCATAAAGTTTCTCATAATTATGTTTCTGTTCTTCATATGCAGCTCAATCATCATGATTCACAGAAAATTATTAATTCTTAATTCCTAATAATATTCATATTATAGTGTGTTGCAATATTGAGTGTACAGCAGTCATTCATCTTTGCTGGAAACTACTGAAGTGATTGGATGCTCTGTTGACATGCAGTAACTGCAGCAGCTGAGTCTCTTGTTGAGATCACATGACCAGCTGAACATTACTTTTCTTTGTCTCAGTAAATATCCTGTTATCAGACACTGCTGGCTGAGGGAGAACTGTATGGGGGAGAAATACACCTGTGAAGAGGATATTTCTGCAGTGTCAGTATAAACCACTGTAATAAGAACCAGTGACATATCCACAAAAATAACTTGTCACACAAAAATGATTCAGATATTGTTTCTGAAAAATTATATTTGTGAGAATGTAAGCTTATTAGTTCTATAACAGAGTATATGTGTTTGTTATCAGCTCAATCTGTTGTGAATCCTGCCCACTTCTTTGCATCGTCAGCACATGCTTCAGTGCTCTGAGAGTGTTTATAGTGCTGTGAGTTTAACACTTCATGATGTATGTGTGTGAGAAAATACCATATATGGTGTTAAATAAATAAATAAATAATTAAGTGACAGCGGCTAAGAAAAGTTCCTATTCTCTGATTTTATTTGAGCTCCATAAGATGAAGCATGTCACATAGTAACATTCTCTTGCAGTCACGGCTAAAGAAGAATCCCGTGGAAAGGAGGTGGGCCTTTTTGAAACTGAATGGTGTATCCATAACGAATTGTGTGTAATACCTACTGTGGAATATCAGGCAAGACTCGAAAATGCTTTTATGGCCTCAAGACCTCCATCTGCGGCTGTGATGTCTCCGCATGCATTAGAATGCGGTGCATCGGCAACTGCAGAGGCTACTTGGCGGGGGTTGGACAGATGGGCGACCTTAGAGAAAACTTCTACCCTCAAGCGCAGAACTTTCACAGTGGGGACATGTCGACAGGCCGCCTGCGCGTGATGCAGACCCAGGCACACAACTCACCTTTCATGAGTGTCCCCCGTCGTGATAACCCTGCTACATGGCTCTTACTTTTTCGATGACTCACGATGCTTTTCTAGGGCACAGAAAATTTGCTTTCGCTTTCCTAAAGGAAATTAAATCTGAGTTAAATAGTGTGCGGCACGCAGGTATACTATTCTTACACATGCGTAAGGCGGTGCCAAATTTCTATTTGGCCAATAGGATTGGCGGGATGGTACAGGGCTTCAGACATTCGCCACACCAAAGGGTATTCCCATACGGTGACGTCACCGCAGCATTGAAGTGATCTATGAAAGGGAACTTCTTTGAAATAGAGACTGACACATCATATAAGTGGACCTCCCCTCAGTGATTATTTCTGGAACCTAGTTGATATGCTTTTATTGTATAACTATATATACAAAAACTACAAAATACAAATGCACTAAATAAAATAATTTAATAAATGCATATTTACAATTTAAGCACTTAACTAAAATAAGTTTTAAATAACAAAATAAATCACTAGAGAAGGCTGACTATAATCAGCTTGCTTCCATTTAGTGAGAAAAGCCTTCTCTTCACCTGAATTAGAAAAAAAAGCTCTTCTGGTCTTCAGTGATGCGAGGACAACTTTTGAGTGTACACACAATATCTGAGTGACAGCAGAGCCAATTCATAAAAGAACAATGTATTTTTAAAAGCACACGTCCAGTTTTATGTGAGTGAAGGAATTCCACTTGCGATGGAGAGATTCGTGCTCATGCATTACATGGATCACATAACATTATGTGCTCTCGACATTTGTCATTAAGATCACGCTGTAGAAACAGCCTAAAATTAAGTATAAGGAAGAGAAAAAACAGCGACCATAGGCAGGTGTCTACACATGCGATGCCAGATGCAGTTAGACATTTACTAAAAAAAAAGGCTATCACAAGATATCAAGGGGGGTCAGTGCCACCCTTGCCCACGACGTAGACACACCCCTGGTGCTCTGAGAGTGTTTATAGTGCTGTGAGTTTAACACTTCATGACTGAGAGCAGAACAGAACACAATCTTCATCATCACACAAGACACAACAACAACAATGAACAACATCATCATCCTCATCTGGACTCTCACACTGTTTGCTCAAGGTTTGTGTAGTAAAAATTTAACAAAGATTATACATACTTTGAAATGTAAATGTAAATATTAAACATTTTCAGTTTTTCATTAATTTTCATTGTTGTTCTTTCTTTCAGAGTGTAGAGGACAGTACACTGTAACTCAGAGTCCATCATTAATAACAGCAGCTCAAGGACAAGAAGTCAGAATAAAATGTAAAACCAGCAGTAGTGTGTGTGTGGTAGTTACTTACACTGGTACTTACAGAAACCTGGGAGAAGCTCCTAAACTCCTCATATATGCTGCAACAAGCCGTTACACTGGAACTCCATCTAGATTCAGTGGCAGTGGATCTAACAGTGATTTCACTCTCACCATCAGTGGAGTCCAGACTGAAGATACAGGAGATTATTACTGTCAGAGTGTACACTGTCCTAGTAGTGTTGTGTTCACACAGTGATAAAGAGTCGTACAAAAACCTCCGTCAGTCAGAGTCACAGTGACTGCCCTGATACAGCTGAGAGACACTGCAGCTGCTGATGAGAGGATCACAAACAACACAATGACTTCAAGTAACACATTTTCCAGAGATTATGACATACAGACATTAAAATAAACTGTATTTATTTATTTATTTATTTATTTACTAACATGAACATTTGAATATCAGATCCATCTGCTCTAGTCTGATCTGCATGAGGACTAAATGTCTGGAACAATGTGCTCTGGACAGAAAAGTCCACATCCATAATGACATTAATCACACAAGAGGAATGATTGTGAAGAATGAAATGGAGGGTTTTAATGACCATCAGGAGTCCAGATCTCAGTTCAATTGAAATGTTGTTGAGGGACTTGAAGTACTTGAAGAGTCAAAACAAAATGTCCATCCCACAATCAACCATTTAAAGAATGACAAAAAAATGAAAACTAAACCTTTGTGTGTGTGTGTTTAATCACAGTGGTAACACTTTATAATAGCTTTCATTAATAAATAATGAACAAACATTATACAATATTTAGCTAGTCATTACTTAATATATATTCACATATAGAGATATGAGTCAATGTGCTTGTTAATGTGAACTAATTAACTTATTAAACATTACCAAATTATTAGCAGAGCATCATTTAATGTACATTCAAATGCTTACAAATGTCATCAAACTTCAATTCATAAACTTCAAATGATTTTTACAGTACCCAATCTAAAGTGGAAACTATTCATCAATTGTAAATGATCATAAACATTTACTAATCATTATTACCTTCATGAGCAGTCATTTTTGTGACAAAAAAAATGTGTCCTAAATTACCAGAATTCACCCTATTTTCACATCTTTACAAATAATTTATTAATAATTTGTTCAAAATTGTAGCAGTACCCAATCTAAAGTTGAAACTATTCATCATTTGTAAATGTATTTTTTTTTAAATATCTTTATTGGCACTAAACTTTATCTACCTTAACAATGTTTGTGTAAAGTGTGGTTAGTAAAGTTTAGTTAAATGCTTGGTAAGGACATAACACACATTGTAATTTGGGTGCAAAACGTGTTTTTATTACCTCAACACTTATTTTAGTATACTATTGTGAATCGTTAAACAGAATATTCCTTGAGTCAAACATCAACAGGAGGGGAAAAAATTCAAGAAAATACTTCATTTTTCATTTATCAAAACAATGCAATATAAACAGATTGAATCGTGTTCATATACACTAATAAAAAAGAAACCCCTGTACACTGCTGACCTCTTACCAACTCTTAAACCTGAGCCTAACTCTATCCGTATCACACCTCAATAACAGAACAAGTGTTGTGCATTAACACAAGCTTTTAATCATTGTGTAGCATCTGATCAAATCATTTGTAGATTTTCAAGGATGTGCATGACTGTATGAATTAGAAGTTTAATAACATTTGTAAGCATTTCAAATTTTCAAGAAATTTTAATTATTAGGTAATGTTTAATACATTTAATCATGAACACTAACAAGCTCATTATTTCACTTAAGTTGTACACATCCACATACAATAAATAAAAACTAGAACAAATAGCAATATAGCCAATCTAAAGGGTTAGTTCACCCCAGAATTAAAATTCTGTCATTAATTACTCACCCTCATGTCGTTCCAAACTTGTAAGACCTTTGTTCATCTTCGGAACACAAATTAAGATATTTTTAATGAAATCTGAGAGCTCTCTGACCCTCCATAGACAGCAACACAACTGAAACATTCCCAGGTCCAAAAACGCTGTAAGGACATCGGTAAAACAGTCCATTCAATTTTGTGAAGCTATGAGAATACTTTCTGTGAGCAAAGAAAACAAAAATAACATAATTTATTCAGCAATTCTTCTTCCCTTAGTTACTGTCTTCTGCCATTTCAGAGAGAACCCCAGAATGTAATCAACGTAATCAGCGTTGTTTACATCCACTGATGCTATTTAACTGATAACTGAATAACTGATAACCGATAACTGAATAACTGATAACTGATAACTGATAACTGAATAACTGATGCTTTTGTTTGATTGAATATTTTTACAGTTGGGTACAGTCTCAACCTCACTATTGAGTCAATCATCAAACACTAGACTTAAATATCTTTATGACAGTCATCTGAATGTTGTAAACAGATAACTTCACATGATCTGCTTCTTCATCAATCTCTTTCTTTGTCAATGCACAGATGTTCTCAAAAAACATTATTGCAAATGTTTAAAGACAATCAATTTAACAAAAATCAAGGGTAAAGTGCCCAACCGAAGCAAATACTTTACAATGAAGAAACACTTTCAAAAGAACATGAGTAAACTGGAGCTAAACCTGTTAACTCTGAAAAACAACATTTGAAAGAAACAAAGCAAACAGGTTTATAATGAGTGTAGATTGTTTCACTGTTTGTGGAGCTGTTTAATCATTGTCTATGAAGATCTTGAGAGATTTAATGTATTTTTTTATTTTAGCTGATTTCATCTAAAGCTGTGGTTGTAAGTCAGTTGTGGTTGGTGTGTGTGTTTCTGCTGGTCTCTTCTCCTTATTTTCTGTTCTTGTTGTTTCTCTTTCCTTCAGTGATTCTGCTGGTTAACAACAGGTATCATCATTAATGTTTAATCATGCCTTAATTAATCACTTCTATTTAACTAATTAACTCCAATGAGAGGTGTGTTTGACTTTAAGTGCTGCTGTGCAGATCGATTGGTGTATGACATCAAAGTACCGCGAGAGCGACTGGAAAGCACATGGAGACGTCTCTCTTATAGTCCTCATGGTACTGTGATGTCATACACCGCTGCTTCAAGTCAAACACACCTATTGCTTCAGTGCTACTTTTAACACTGTTCTAGTGGCTCCCATATAAACACTGAGCAAACTCTGGGATTTACTGAAATCCAAGGCCAAGTCCAGACATGAACAGGTAACTTATAAACAGAGGGTTTTTTTTTTTTTTTACAGTGGCCGGGAGATAAACGCGCTGCAACTTCAGGAAACACTTGCATATAGAAAAAGCACCAGCAAATCAAGAAAACATCTTCATCAGTTTAACAGTAGGTGCTGCACATGCTCACAACACAAACAAATAAAGAATTTTTTGTAGCTCTCTTGGCCACCAGGGGTGTATTCCAGAAAGCAGGGTTAACTTACAGTTAACTAAACCCTGAACTCTCGGTTGATTAACCCCAAACCTTGCTTACTCGAGGTATCTGGTTCCAAAAACGCATCCGGGAGTAAGTTCATTCAACTCAAAATATGTTCTTGGTTAAGACTCAAGACATTCTCAACAGAGCGACGAATCGACGAGTCACTATGGAAACTAAGAAAAACGCGCCATGCCATTTCTATCTTCTTCTTTTGTTCATTAGTTGTTTACATGCTTAGTGCATATCTACATGCTTATGATGGCTGTGCAATCATTTTTATTTTTGTCCATTTAATCTTTAATCCTTGAGAATGTGAATTATATTGTTTGTTTTATGCTAATTATATATTAAGTCATATCAGATATGTATTTTGATTTAGAATTTAGACATTATAGAAAATGCCGCTCTATGTGTGAGATAATATAACATGTAATAAATAAAATAAATAAATGTATATAAGTTTAACATTACCTTGTCATAGTGTTTTATAATTTATACAGATAACCCTTATATATGCCAATAAAAGAAATAATCATATTAGAATAATATATTACCTGATTTATTTTTTATATTAGCGGTTCCTCATTAACATATCAAATAATATATATATATATATATATATATATATATATATATATATAAATATATAAAAGGCTATATTACATATTGTAATATTATATAATGTCTGTCGAGCCCACTGAAGGCTTGCTGAAATGAATTAACCCTGGAACATAACCTGCTCCGGAGCATGTTAAGTTCAGAGAGTGTGTTGCTATGACTACTAACATACCCTGAAAGTTACCTCCGTTTTTGGAACCAAAAGTTGAGGTTATCCACTTACTTACTCTTAAACATACCCGGGTATGTCACATAACCTGCTTTCTGGAATACCCCCCAGTTCTTCCCTCTTCGTTTAATAAAAAATAGAAAATAAATAAATAATGCAAAACAGCAATGTGAAACACTGTCAAGACAAGAGCCTGCCAAACCAACAGGTGGCAATATAACCCTAACCATAAAGCCATGTTGGCCAATCAGAAGCCTGAAAAAAGTATGCTTCACAATCTAAAATCTCCGGTTTCATCGGCTACATGACAGCACTGCAACCAGAGACTCTGAAAATCTTCATCCGGTTTCAGTGACCTGATAATAAGTTTGCTTGTGGACAAACGTCCAAACAAGCAAAGGAAAGGCTGCGGTTTTGAAATTACCCATATTCATGTGGACAGGTCACAAACAGCATTCTTACATGTATCTCTTTTATCCAGGTGTGTAGGGCAGTGATGATCTCTATAAATCTTTTCTGACATTATGCAGTAGATCTGAGGTGTCTGACTTTGCTGGACTGTATTGATTTTGATTTTTTTTTAATGTTTTTTATTTTGTATGTGTCTTTTTAGTGAGGACTTTTATTTTGAAAAGTAGTCACCTGTACTCTCTTAGTTCAGGAAACAGGAAATGTGAGTAGTACTGCAGTAGTTCATCAAAATGTGGTAGCTGTTTGGCTAATCCTTAAACATCATCCTTCTTTGCATCTGTTAGACACAACGTCTGTAAGTACATAGTGTTAAATTTATTGTTGTGATTCTTTAAGAAGGTTATTTTGACATTAAGATGTTTATTTTCTTAATTATTTTTACAAACTCATTGTTAATAATTTCATACTTAGTAATTGTATTCTTTGTGTATTTTTACAGTTTCACAGTTGATTCATAAACTTCATAAACGACTTGACGTCTCCAGCGAGGTTTTTTGAGTGACTGTTTAACTTACTGGATAGTTAGATGCCAGAAGTCTAATAAGGCCAGTACACTGACATTGAGGAAGATATGTATGATTACACTTATAAATGAAGATTCATACAAACAGTTTATCATCATTGAGCCATTAATACATTTCTGTCTGAATTAGTAATACAAATGAGGTGATTAAATACACAGATCACAAATTCAAACTGGCCATTCCCAAACATTTTAACAGAACATTTTCATAGAAGTGCAGACAAATTCAACCTCAATAATTACAGCAGCTGAGATACTGTAAACTAAAATTAGAATCTCCACAGTGTTCATTAACTTCAATACTTAAATTATCTAAATTTAACAATGAGTCTATATATTGTCCTTATCTCTCTTCTGTCTCATTTTTATCTTTTGCATACAGAGGGTGTGACTCTGGCAGTGTTTTGTCAAAGTTTGAAAACTGATTTATGTTTGTATTTTCCAAAGATAAATGATCTTGTGAAAATATTTGACTTGTAATGTTCTTGACTTGAATCCATTGGGCAGGTGACAGTGACTCAGATTCCCTCACAGCTGTCCCAATGACTTAGCTTTCTGTGTTTTGTTTTGTGATTTATTCCCTAGGTTTGTAGATTTATTGCATAGTGTTCTGTTTCTGTGAAAGTTGCCACATCCAGTTTTGTCAAATCAAGCCAATCTTACAATTGTGGCGTATTGCAGGGAACAGAGTTATTTAATTCATTTTATGGTTTTAACTAATCAAAATGACCACTGTGATTTTTTAGAGTTATAAATTATTCTATTTTATTACACAAACATTCAGTCTTATAGCTGCCTATAATCTGCCAAGTTATTTCCAAATTATTTTCATTTTGATTCTTAAATTGATTTTGATTAATGGTTAATGTTTCACTGCTGTTTTGTCTTCCTCTTTTCTATCATTCTACACTAAATTGAATTGATCTTGTGATGTTATCACATGCTTTCCATTTGACCCACAGCAAGTTTACCATTTGTACATTATTAATGTTAGAACAGCTGATTGCTGATGAAGTTCTACATCACTACAGCAGAAGTGAAACTGGTGTGTTTCAGTCCAGATCATGTAACCAATCAAACAGTGACTCTGGGAGTGTGGGCTGAAAATGACGTTCCCTATCTGTCGGTCACTACAAGTTATGTCGAACGACATATGGGGTCTCACTTGGGAGGCCAATCATCTCTGAGTTTAAGAGAAAACGCCTCTGAAAATTGGCTAGTGGATTTTACATACCTGAGCCACTCCCCGTGCCTACGGGTATAAATAGGCGACAGGTGCATCCACTCTTCAGATTTTTGCTTTGGAGCCGAGTGGTTGTATGAAAAGCTGTTATACTCCACAAAGCCATTAATCTGCTGTGTGTCGGGAAGCTGTTCTGCTTGGCGGTACGGCGCGAACAGCGGTGTCCCTTTCAGCGATTCCCCTGGGCGCTTCAACTAAAAGAGCAAATCGCGGATGATTCACGCCTTTTTTAAAGATGCTGTTTTGTCTGTGTCCTTCTGGATGCGGTCGTTTCCTGTCCTCTGACAACGGCCACGAGCGTTGTCTTCCGTGTCTGGGCATTCAGCACGCTGAAGAAGCGTTTGTGGATGGCCCATGCCTGCACTGCATGTGTGACCATGGCAACGCTGCGATCGTGTCTCTTCTTTCTTAAAGGGAAAGGAGCAGACCCCTCTGTCACTACCCGTCCCGGTTTCTCTGCCACGAGCAGAGGACCGCCGGCTAGTACTCTGGGAGATTTGAGGGTGACAGTGAGAGCTTCTCCGCCGGGCCACGCCCCACAGACCTCTCACCCCTTCCGCAGTGCTTGTCCTGTGCGGCTGCGGGGTGATTCTGCTGGGCTGTCTTACGGCAGTCCCAGCATGTCATTCGGTTTGCCGCCAGGGGATCAGATGTCGATTGCAGCATCAGGGGATTTCGCTGTTGACCTCTGTGGATGAAGATTCGGCGGGGCTGCCCCCCTCGGGTGTTGTCGCCACTGCCGAATTGGACCCAGAGTTGACAGCTGTGCTTGCCCGGGCAGCTGTGAGCATCAGGATGGAGGTGAATACACCGCCCAGCCCTGAGTGCTCACAGCTGTTCGATTGGTTCTCGGTGTAGAGCGCAGCTCACAACCGTGTTTTGCTCTGGTTCCTTTCATCCCGGATGTGCATGGGGAAGTGACGTAGTCGTGGATGGTCCCTTTTAGAGTTCTTCAGGGCCGGCGCCCACCCCCCCCCCCCCCCCGCGTCACATCCAGCCGCGAAATCGTCCAAGAAGACAATGAAGCGGCCCTGACACAGGCAACTCGGAGATGTAGGAGTCTGCTCTTCAGGAGGTGGCGTAGACCGTGTCACTCCTTCCCCAGGAGGAGGGCCGGCTGGAGAATTATTTGTTCCGCCGCTGGTCCAACGGCCAGCGGTACCCACATTTTCAATAAAAGAGCAATTTCCCTTTCCTCCGAGTTGCAAGGCTTGTGGGTTGACAATGAGCGACACACTGCCTCCTCATTCTCACCCACGACGCCCCCTTTCACCAGTGGCCAAGAGGTTGTGTTTCGGAGACGCAACGCCTCTTCACGCACCTCTGGCCAGTTCCCCGGGAACACGGGGGAGTTTTTGCTGTGATGACTCAGAACGCGATGCTTTCTGGGCCATCCGACACAATTAGATCCATGGCAGCAGCTGCGGTTATGTCGACTGTCCCTTTGGTGCCACTTGTACAGAGTTTGTGGGCGTGGCTTGCGCTGCCCAACCCGTCACGCTGGCTCATTTGGACGGTTCGACTCGGTTATGCGATTCAGTTCGCCCGCCGACCTCCCAAGTTCAATGGCGTTCTCAAGACTTTGGTGGCAGTCCGGGATGCCTCTGTCTTGCACGAGGAGATTGCTGTCCTGTTGGCGAAGGATGCAATCAAGCTGGTCCCTCTAGTCGAGATGAGGAGCGGGTTTTACAACCCTTACTTCATCGTACCTAAGAAAAGCGGTGGCCTTCGACCTATCCTGGATCTGCGAGTCTTGAGTTGGGCCCTGCACAAGCTCCCGTTCAAGATGTTGATGCAGAAACGTATTATCAAATGCGTCCAAACCCAGGATTGGTTTGCAGTGATTGACCTGAACGACGCACTCTTTCTTGTCTCGATCCTCCCTCACCACAGACCGTTTCTGCGGTTTGCATTCGAGGGTCAGGCATGGCAGTACAAAGTCCTCCCCCTCAGGCTCTCCCTGTCCCCCGTGTCTTCACAAAGGTCGCGGTGGGCACCCTTGCCCCACTCTGGGAAGTGGGTATTGTAAGGGAAACAGGTCAATTTAGCTCAAAGGGAATCATTTAAGATTTTAAAGGGATTTTGAACAGAATCACTGTTTCACGGCTGATCACTGAAACGGCCAGCGATTCGTTGAACGAGCCGTATAACATCAAATCTACACTGGATATTAATATCCAAAGTATAGTGAAAACACTATTAATTAGCACAGTAACAAGATCGGCAGTTTAAGACAGTAACTTGTAAGCACAAAACATAAGATACTTCTCTTTTCAATATGAATGAGCCTTTATTAGATAAATCTAAGACATAAGCACACGCACTCACATTCACACAAGTTGCAGGAGGATAGAAAGTTAGGGAAGAAAGAGTTTAAGAGAATGAAAATGTGAAATCCCAAGTTTACAGCAATACGTGAAATTGCATAGACATGAACAACCATCAGTCAATTAATTAACCATCGCATTGAGTTCCTCAATGAGGTTAAAATTATATTAGATACACCAGTACAGATTGGAGTCTGGAGGTACATTACTTGCGTTGCCTGTGTAACGGGGGTTCCCTTTGTTGTCGTTGAAAAGGTGGTTTCCCGAGGTTGCTGGTTGGCTGGAAGTTCAGTAGTCGTTGAAGTGACGTCTTGGGAAGCCCGTGGTTGGGCGTTGGCTGACGATGAGGAGTTGTGGGCCGGTTGAAGTTGAACGGGCACGCGAGGTCAGACTCGGAGACATGGCGTTACAAAACTTAACTCAGAACACGAAACTCTCAAACGGAAAAGAAAAGAAACTAAAGGAAAAGAACAGAAGTTTGACAAGACTAGGTGGTGTTTCTTCTCATCGTGGCTAAGTAGCAGCAGGCGTGCAGGGCGAAGCACGCTGGAACAGCGCTCGAAGAACGCTAAAAGTGATGACAAAGCATGACTAAAAGCAGCAGCTGAAATGTCAAAGCTAAAAAGCAAAATTTGATGGTGTTCTGAGTATTTAAACTGGCCTTTCGGCCACACCTCAAATGTTGTCCTGACCAATTAGATATTGTCTTTGCTCAGGGTGTTGCAATGTTTGTCCTACCCATTCATAAATCATATGTTATCTTATCAAGCACGTGGTCCAAATTTTCCCGCTCTTGCGGGGTATAACTTTGGACATGATTCCTATAACAAGAATATGATACATTTGACAAATAACTGATGGTCGGAAACATTTCAAGCAACCAGATTGAAATACATACATATTAAACATGAATATGAATCCTTATGCTGTTCAATAGTTATTAAAAAGACATACACAATAAGTGATTAGAAACATTATAGTCAAATGTGTGGGTTACACATAAATGAATATGGAGTTAAGCAATGGACTGATATTTATTTATAAGTCTTTTTGAGTTCATTTTGGTGCATCTTCATCTGTTAAAGACAGTTCCTGTGCCATTCTCTGACATAAGGATGTTCTGTGTGGAGACCAGAGGTTAAAAGGTCCCCTTAGGAATTTCAGTCTGGTTCTGCTAGGTGGGGGGAAGTCAATCCAACGATCTTGTTTACTCTCATGGGTTTACATGTGATGGTCAGGCTGTGCATCTCTTTGACCATCAGTCTTGATTACTTGCCCCAAATTTGACAATCTCTTCTCTGAATTGAAATTGTCAATAATTGTTCTAATGGTGTTAATGTTGAAAGCTGTTCTGTGAAAGAGTTGGTTGCTTATCTTGCTTCAGACTGGTGCTAGGAGTTGATTTACAACATCCTGTTGCCTTTCTGTGGAATTCGGGTCCTCATGTTTCAACCACGCTCACGATTGAATCTTTAATTTGTCTGGTTCAGGTCTGATACGCTACAGCATCAGGATCCTCAACTATCTTGACGACTGGCTCATCATGGCCCGGTCCCCGAGAGGAGTTGTGCGATCACAGGGACCTGGTGCTTCGGCACCTCAGTCAGTTGGGGCTTCAGGTCAACCGAGAGAAGACCAAGCTCTCCCCAGCACAGAGAATCTCTTATCTCGGTAAGGAGTTCGACTCGGTGAGAATGACGGCACATCTCACTAGTGAGCGTGCCCAGTCAGTGCTGAACTGCCTGAGTTCCTTCAGAGGCAGGACAGTGGTACCACTGAAACACTTTCAGAGGCTCCTGGGGCATATGGCATCTGCAGCTGCAGTCACACCGCTCGGATTGCTTCATATGAGGCCACTTCAGCCCTGGTTGCACTCTCGAGTCCCGAGATGGGCATGGGGGACCGGTAAACATCGTGTCACCATCACACCGATGTGTCGCCGCCTATTCAGCCCCTGGTCGGGCATATGGCATCCGCAGCCACAGTCACGCCACTCAGATTGCTTCATGTGAGGCCAATTCAGCACTGGTTGCACTCCCGAGTCCTGAGATGGGCATAGCGCCGCGGTACACATCGTGTCACCATCAGACCGATGTATCGCCGCCTATTCAGCCCCTGGTCGGACCTTGCCTTTTTCTACGGGCTGGCGTGCCCTTAGAACAAGTGTCCCGGTATGTTGTTGTCACGACAGATGCCTCCAACACGGGCTGGGGTGCGAAATGGTGTGGAGGTGTGTCTTCAGAGTCCTGGACAGGACCTCGACTGCTTTGGCACATCAGCTGTCTGGTGTTGCTGGCAGTGCATCTAGCTTTACGCTGTTGCTAGACAAGCACATGTTGGTCAAAACGGACAACACTGTGGCTGTTTCATACATCAACCGACAGGGCGGTCTACGATCACGTTGCATGTCTCAACTCGCCCCCAATTTCCTCCTCTGGAGTCAGACGTGACTCAAGTCACTGCACGCTGTCCACATCCTGGGTGAGCTTTATGATGCGGATTACGAGGTATCTCGATAGCTCACTGTCCCCGGGGAATGGCAACTCCATCCCCAGATGGTCCAGCTGATCTGAAGTCGATTTGGGGAAGCCCAGGTAGACCTGTTTGCTTCCCACGAGTCCTCCCACTGCCAGCTGTACTATTCACTGTCCCAGGCCCCCCTGGGCATGGATGCACTGGCACACAGCTGGCCTCGGGCTCTATGCAAGTATGCGTTTCCCCCAGTGAGCCTGCTAGCACAGACACTATGCAAGGTCAGGGAGGACGAGGAACAGGTCCTGTTGGTTGTGCCTTACTGGCCCACCCGGACCTGGGTTTTCAGAACTCATGCTCTTCATGACAGCCCCTCCCTGGCGCATCCCCCTGAGGAGGGACCTCCTCTCTCATGGGCTGGGCACCATATGGCACCCACGTCCAGATCTTTGGAACCTCCATGTGTGGCTTCTGGATGGGACACGGCAGACCTAAGTGATCTGTCACTGGCGGTGGAAGACACTATCACTCAGGCTAGAGCCCCTTCTATGAGGCAGGGCTATGCTTTGAAGTGGAGTCTGTTCACGAATTGGTGTTCTTCTCACCGGGAAGACCCCGGAGATGTTCGGTCAGAGTCGTGCTTTCTTTCCTGCAAGGAAGGTTGGGGCATAGGCTGTCACCCTCCACCTTGAAAGTGTATGTGGCTGCTATTGCAGCACATCATGATGCAGTAGACGGCCAGTCCCTGGGCTTTCTTTACTTGATTGTTGGTTTGGTGTGGGGTGTCAGAAGGTTAAATCCTCCTAGGACACCCCTGATACCCTCCTGGGACCTCTCTATTGTTCTGGTTGAACTTCAGAGGGGTCCCTTCGAGCCGCTTGACTCAGTCGAGCTGGAGTTCCTGTCTAGACAGTGCTCCTGATCGCGCTCACTTCCATCAAGAGGGTCAGGGACCTCCAAGCATTTTCGGTAAGTGAAGAGTGCCTTGTGTTCGGGCCGGCCTACTCTCGTTGTCTTGAGACCCCGGCCTGGATACGTGCCCAAGGTTCCCACCACTCCCTTCCGAGACCAGGTGATGAACCTGCAAGCACTGCCCCTGGAGGAGGCAGATCCAGCCTTGACGTTGCTGTGTCCCATAACAGCGCTTCGCATATACGTGGACTGCACCCAGAGCTTCAGAAGCTCTGAGCAGCTCCTGGTCTTCTTTGGAGGTCAGCAGAAAGGGAAGGCTGTCTCCAAGCAGAGGTTGGCCCACTGGATAGTGGATGCCATCACTTTGACGTACCATTCCCAAGGCGAGGCGTGCCCCCTGGGGGTGAGGGCTCACTCCACGGAGTGTGGCCTCCTCCTATGCGCTGGCTAACGGTGCCTCTTTGGGGTGAGTGTGTAGTGCTGTGTGAGTATTGCCCCCTCCTGGGCTCTGGAGGTTTTACAACCTTTGTGTAGAGCCAGTTTCTTCCCATGTGTTGAGAAACAGGTAATTGGCAGGAAGGACTGGCTCGGTGTCATGCTTGCTGCGCCATTCCCCCTAACACAGGGATGTGAGCGCCTTTCTCCTCCCAGTAGATTTCCCCGGTTGGCGTACCCTGGTTGAGATTCCTAAGGTGAGCTGTGCGTTCAGACTTGGCTGAGCAGTCTGGTGCCAGGCTCAGTACTGGTGTTAGCATGCCCGGAGTTCTGGTCAGCCCCTGTACTGGGCTAGGTGTCCATATGGCTTGATTCCCTATGGGTAATCCCATATGTGTATTCTTCCATGGTAAGGTTTCCCTCTTGGTAAACCCATGTCTTCCCTTGACAGACCCACTCTGTCAGTCTCTTCTGGCAGCTGTTCCATCCCTACTATAAGGAAGAACCTGTCTCAGAGACCCATTCCATATTTAGTACTGCCCCCTGGGTCAGTCCATATCAATATCACCACATGTCACCTCCCTATGGGTAGGATGAGGTCTCCGTAGCGACCTTTTCCTAAGGCTCGCTTCCCCATTGTTCTGCCAAGCTGAAAGAACAAATAGGAAAGATTTGAAGTCAATCTTTCACTGAAGGTTGAAATCCCTTCCAAAAACTTTTTGTGGACGGAACAGCAGCATGGCCTTCTCCAGCTGTGATGTACTCACCCTTTTGGTCCCCTTCGGTACCAAGGTCAGTGAATTTGCGCTGGGGCTTTGGGAAGGTTACGACCTTAAGAGTAGCTTTTGTGACACGCCGCAGCTTGTCGACAATTGCAGCGCCACAGGGTTGTCACTGTGTCCGGGTTGTGGCGTTTTCCATAGGACCCCATATGTCATTCGACATAACTCGTAGTGACCGACAGATAGGGAACGTCTCGGTTACGTACGTAACCCTCGTTTCCTGATGGAGGGAACAGAGACATTATGTCCCCATGCCACAACCTTGAACCATTCGCTGTTGCCGGGACACGTTATCGGCTCCTCAGCGTAAAACCTGAAGAGTGGATGCACCTGTCGCCTATTTATACCCGTAGGCACGGGGAGTGGCTCAGGTATGTAAAATCCACTAGCCAATTTTCATTGGTGTTTTCTCTTAAACTCAGAGATGATTGGCCTCCCAAGTGAGACCCCGTATGTCGTTCGACATAACGTCTCCATTCCCTCCATCAGGGAACAAGGGTTAAGTACATAACCGAGACGTTCTCCTGTGCGTATGAATACAAAATGATCTATGTTATAGTGAATTAGACACAATGTTCTTCCACAAGACTCATGCTAATTTTAACTGCTATAGGGCAGAAAGTTACACATTGTATCTTAAATAATTACATTAAACCCTACATATACAGGATAACAATAATTGTACAAATAATGTAAAAACATCAAACCCTTTTACACCAGTGTTTTGTTTATACTTAGAGGCAAAGTAGACAGACACCTACTGCGACAGCACAGTGAAGCTGGCAAGAAAGAGAGAGATTTCAATTTATAATGTATTTTCTTATATTTTTTTCAATTATTTTTTCAATTTATTGAACATTCTTTTGGAAATACTGCACTCATATCAACAAGTTGTCACCCCATTATTATTCTAAATCTAAATTAACTTTTCTTTATAATGCTCACACCCCACTCTTAGTTCAGCATCAATAGTCAACATGAGAAACCCCCTGATGTACATCAAAAGTGTCTTCAAAACTAATACAACTCTCCAGATAAAAACTGACGACTTTTACTGCTGATGACTAATGACTTTTAAATCCAGACACATTACTGAAGGGTAGGCTTATCTTGTGTATGTGAGAATAAAACAGGAGAGAAGTCATGTGGCTCACTTTATTGTGTGCGTTATATTTATATATTCGATTTATTATTTTTATAAATGCTATGAATAGCTGTGCACACACAAACAACGGGATTTCAGGGGTACGAGCTGCGCTTGCAAATCATCACTTCATCACTACTACCAATTTGCCCAAAAATGAACAAGATACCTGTGCTTTCCTCATCCGTGTGAGACTTCATTAATGTAAAAGTGGTACTGTTGCTGGACCGATTTATGTGTCCTGAATCTTCCACTGGCCACTCCAGGCCTGTATATTGCACTTATGTATATTATATACAGGCCTGGTTCTACAGGGGTGTTCAAAACAATCAAGAGCACCCTCAGACAAAGCTGTAATAAAAACATATTTGTGAAACAGATCTGGCAAACAATCCAGTGCTTTTTTGTGTTTGCACTCTGGACACTATGGAAATTATAAATTAATTGTGCAGTGATTATTATAGAATTTTGTGAGATCGCAATGAAGACCACTGACAGTTAGTTTTTTTTAGTGATATTAAGGGAGCACTTTTTGCACACTTTGTTTTTCACATACATGCTGCAAGAATTTCAGGCATGAAGTATGCATATTTATGCAAGATTTACTCTCAGAACAGCAATGAATGATATAGTGATAACCATAGCAATGGACAGGACTAAAAAAAAGATGTGAAAATGTGCATTAAAGCTAGAGCACTCTGAATGATTTCATTCTTGAACCGGGCCTGATAATATAATACATAGTTTGCATTTGTAGCCAACATGCATCTTAAAGAGTTAAAACAAAAGTGGTACAGTTAAGCTTGTCCCTGCCCTGCATATAACAATAAAAATAACATACAAATACAATTTAAGATGCAAAAAAATGGACAATGTATGCCCTGCATAAGACAACCAGTGTGGAGAATGATGATTCTGTCAATACACCCTTACAAATGTTTGTATCTAAAAGTTGGAAAACAGTTGCCAAAAAAAAAAAAAAACTTTTTATATAAGTAATTTCTTTGTTAACATATTCGATAATGATCTATAGGCAAATGATAGAGAGTCACTTCACAGAGCTGTTGTGAATCCTGCCCACTTCTCTGCATTCGTCAGCACATGCTTCAGTGCTCTGAGAGTGTTTATAGTGCTGTGAGTTTAACACTTCATGACTGAAAGCAGAACAGAACACAACCTTCATCATCATACAAGACACAACAACAATGAACAACGTCATCATCCTCATCTGAACTCTCACACTGTTTGCTCAAGGTTTGTAGTAAAACTTTCAGAATGTTTATTAACTATTTTAAAATGTGAAATATACATTATTGTGATTTGTGTCCTGTTTTCCTTTGTTTCAGAGTGTAGAGGGCAGATCACTGTAACTCAGACTCAATCAATAATAGCAGCTCAACCAGGAAAAGAAGTCAGAATAAATTGTAAAACCAGCAGTAGAGTGTATAATAGTGATTTTTTAGCCTGGTACTTACAGAAACCTGGAGAAGCTCTTAAACTCCTCATATATTGTGCAACAAGCCAATACACTGGAACTCCATCTAGATTCAGTGGCAGTGGATCTAACAGTGATTTCACTCTCACCATCAGTGGAGTCCAGACTGAAGATACAGGAGATTATTACTGTCAGAGTTACCACTGGATCAACAGTAAAGGTGTGTTCACACAGTGATAAAGAGTCGTACAAAAAACCTCCGTCAGTCAGAGTCACAGTGACTGCACTGATACAGCTGAGAGACACTGCAGCTGCTGGTGAGAGGATCACAAACACCATGACTATGTTTACATAGACATCAGTAATCTAATTATTTACCTTATTCTAAATAAGCCAATATTATGATTATGGTGTTTACATGAGTTGGTTTTAGAATATTCCTTTCATGTTCCCATTTTACATGTTATAGTTCATAGTTTGATTAATGACGTACTTCATTACGTCACCACATGAAGCCATCTGGCTTCCCCTCCAGAATTTCACATATAAACATATAGTTCACGAGTTCACTCCTACATATAATTAGTATTATAATGTATATTTGGCATGCTGTCCAGGGAAGGGCTCCGAGCTCGGGAAAGGCCCAAACCTAGAGTACCCCCCCCATATAAGAGTAATATGAACTCTAAGTGGAGGAGATGGGGTGGAGGGGGGATGCTGATAAAACGTCAGTGGATAGAGGTAAGTTAGCTGTATTTATACTATAGTGTTGATTAACTTAAGTGCACTCCACCTGTGCTAATTAGGCTTAGTATCTGATGTGCTCCTCCCAAACCTTGTTAATAAAACATAATTTCACAAGTTCATGCTTACATATAATTAGCTTAAGTATTATAATGCATATTTGGCATGCTGTCTGGGGAAGGGCTCCGAGCTCGGGAATTGCCCGAACCTAGAGTACCCCCCAAAAGGCAATAGCAAAAGGACAGCCGGCAGACTAAGGAACCAATCCCCCCCCCCTCCCCCCCAAATAGCATTGTAATCTGGCGGGGGCTGATATTTGGTAAGTCAGCTGGTTGGGAGGCCGGAAGAGAGGCCTCTCCAAACATAAGACGGAAAGGTAATGTTGTATGGGCAGTATTTGGCCAGACAGTGTAGCGGGTTTTTTGGGTTTGATGACCGATGAGGGTTTGGTGTGGGCTTCTTTAATATGAAACTGATAACTCTGATGCTGTTTGGAGAGGCCTTTTTGGGCTGCTGATGTTGCTGCCCCGATGCGAAAAGAGGTTCAATACTAACTGCATCGAATGGGTAAGCCTCGCTGACATAAGACAGAAAGGTAAAATTGTGTGGCCGGGAGGCTCTCGTCGACGTCTAACGGGAGTTCAATACTCACTGCACGGACGGTTAAGCAACACTGTTAGTTGAAATAAAACATTCACTCAACCGGGAAAGCTCTTGCATCATCTGACATGAGTTTAATACTTATGGCATCAGACTGGTAAGCTTCGCTGGTAGTTGAACGGAAAAAGGCAAGGTTTGCTCGACCGGGAGGCTCTCGCAGCATCTGACAGGAATTCAATACTCACTGCATCAGATGAGTAAACCTCACTGGTAGTTGAAAGAGAAACATATTTGCTCCACCGGGAGCACTCTTGCAGCACCTGACATGGAGTTCAGTACTCAGAACAATTTGGGTTGTTTAAATGTATTGAAGAATATAGCCATTTTTGTCCATGCTGGTTGTTTTTATGATCATTTATCAAGTGCAGAGGAGATTTATTGACCTTATTAAACTTGTCAGTTTAAACATCTCCCTCTTATTTTTACTTTGAATTTAAAATTAAATTTTAATATTATAGTCACTATTAGTGATGAATTCGTGTTTCTCATAAATCTGTCAGTTTAATTTAGTTATAGATTGTAAAATGATGATGACATTCAGTTATCTGCAGTGTCTCAGGTAAAGACTGAAGATGAAACACTGTGGCGTGAGAAATGGTCTTTTAAAGGTCTTTGAGAGTGAACTACAGTCTTCAGGTGAATGATTTAAATAGTGAGAGTCACTTTGCATCGTCAGCACATGCTTCAGTGCTCTGAGAGTGTTTATAGAGCTGTGTGAGTTTAACACTTCATGACTGACACTGTTTATCATAATAACAGACACAACAACTACAATGACATTCATCTTTCTCTTGATCTTAGGAATGCATTTTCAAGGTAAGGCATCATTCTATTTTATTAGCCTCTTTGTGATTTTCTGTAAAAAGCTTTTTTTTTCCCAGTTCAAATATTTCATGTGTTTTAATTGTTCTTCAGACTCTGCAGGACAGGTGACTGTAATTCAGACTCCAACAGAGAAACATGTTCAGAATGGACAAACAGTCACTCTGACCTGTAAAACCAGCAGCGCTATTGGACGTCAGTCAGATGGTCACTGCAAGAACTGTTTCTCCTGGTACCTACAGAAACCTGGAGAATCTCCTAAACTTTTAGTTCACAGCATCAAAACCCTTTACACTGGAACTCCATCAAGATTCGGTGGAAATGGAGCTGATCATGGAACTGATTTCTCTCTGACCATCAGTGGAGTCCAGACTGAAGATACAGGAGATTATTATTGTCTGGCTTTAAACTACATTAATAATAACTGGGTGTTCACACAGTGATAAAGAGTCGTACAAAAACCTCCGTCAGTCAGAGTCACAGTGACTGCACTGATACAGCTGAGAGACACTGCAGCTGCTCTACAACACAATCACACACAACACTGATCAGTGAACAAAAACTAATAACAAAAAATAAATAGATGATGAAGTTTATTGTGAAAAAAAGTTGTAACACTTAATTTTAAGGTGTTCTTGTTACACGTTACATGCAATTAATATTATAATAATAAATTATGCATAATTACATGCAAGTAACCCTAAGATAAACCCTTATCCTAACCATATAGTAAGTACAGTACATGTAGTTAATTAATATTATTCAGTACTTAAATGTATAATTACTGTAACAATGACACCTTAAATTAAAAAGCTTGCCTGAATGTTAAATATCTTTACATTGGACGTAAAGACAAAATCAGACAGTAAAATTAATGCATTTTTGTAAGAAAAAATTTCCAATTTAAAACTTCATAAACAGTTATCTCTAGCTTCCACTAACTGTTGTACGTAAGGCACGTTCACAATAGAAAGCAGGACACAGGCGTAGCGTAAGCTCTGGTGAGAATATGTTAGCGTCGCAAGAACCAAGGTTTGTTTACAGGAGCAACAGAAAACCAGTCTTCTTTTGGATTATATCAAAATCTTCAACATTTTACTTTACAAATCCTCATTTTGCACTTCTAATTCATGAAGGGTGTTTTGTTTTGCTCTCTCCTACTTTTTTGGGGCTTCAAAATCTTGACCCCCCATTCACTGCCATTATAAAGCTTGAAAGAGCCAGGACATTTTTAAATATAACTCCTAATGTATTCATCTGAAAGAAGAAAGTCATATACACATAGAATACCTTGAGGGTGAGTAAATCATGGGATAATTTACATTTTATTCACTTAACCCTTTAAGCGTGGGTTAAGGTGTAATGCATGGGTCAACGGTGTAATTATAAAAGTAATGACATAAATGAATTACAGATTCAGTTACACTCAGGTATTTTAAAAATATAAGTACAAAGTAAAACATCTATGTACACAATAAGTGCATTATATCAAATGATTAATATAAATAAGTGCATAAGGCCACTTTATAAGTACAGGGTAATAAGTTTGTGTTAAAAATATGTTCGTTTTATCAGATGTTTTTTTTTTTTTGATTTAATATTTAGGTGAAAGTTGTGAGTAAATGTTGTCAAAGCTTATATACAGTATACATCAGCAGCATACTTCAGCAGACATGAGCATTTAGCAAATATAGCTGATGATCAGTTATCTTCAACATATCACTTTAGATTGTGTTCATACAGATAAAAATAAAGGATGGAGTGCAGTACATATTCATAGATACAGCAAAGCATAATATTAAGACAGCTTAAGTTTCAGGAATGTTTAAAATTGTGAAATCTAAATTGGAATATAAATGACAAACAGTGACAGAAAGACCTTAAACGCATTGAAGAATACAGCCTGCCATTTTTGTCCATACTGGATCTAGCTGTTTTTATCATCGTTCAAGAAGCTTTACTGACTTCATGAAACTCATCAATTTAAACATCTCCCTCTTATTTTTTATAATCATTAAATTAAAATTCACATTTGCATCACCTTCAGTGACTAATTTGATGCCATCACTCATAAATCTGTCAGTTTAATTTAGTTATAGACTGTAACATGACGACACATTCAGTTATCTGCAGTGTCTCAGTAAAGACTGAAGATGAAACACTGTGGCGTGAGAAATGGTCTTTTAAAGGTCTCTGAGAGTGAACTACAGTCTTCAGGTGAATGATTTAAATAGCGAGAGTCACTTTGCATCGTCAGCACATGCTTCAGTGCTCTGAGAGTGTTTATAGAGCTGTGAGTTTAACACTTCATGACTGACACTGTTTATCATAATAACAGACACAACAACTACAATGACATTCATCTTTCTCTTGATCTTAGGAATGCATTTTCAAGGTAAGGCATAGATTTATTTAAATAGCTTCTTACTTTAATTGCAATTTTCTATAACAACATCTTTTTTCAGTTTAGAAGTTTCATGTGTTTAATTGTTCTTCAGACTCTACAGGACAGGTGACTGTAATTCAGACTCCAGCAGAGAAACATGTTCAGAACGGACAAACAGTCACTCTGACCTGTAAAACCAGCAGCGCTATTGGAGACCTGTCAAACGGTTGGTGTAAGAATTGTTTCTCCTGGTACCTACAGAAACCTGGAGAAACTCCTAAACTTTTAGTTCACAACATCAAAACCCTTCAGTCAGGAACTCCATCAAGATTCAGTGGAAATGGAGCTGATCATGGAACTGATTTCTCTCTCACCATCAGTGGAGTCCAGACTGAAGATACAGGAGATTATTACTGTATGAGTTACCAGCACATCAACAGTAAAGATGTGTTCACACAGTGATAAAGAGTCGTACAAAAACCTCCGTCAGTCAGAGTCACAGTGACTGCACTGATACAGCTGAGAGACACTGCAGCTGTTCTACAACACAATCACACACAACACTGATCAGTGAACAAACACTTATAACACAAAATAAATAGATGAAGTTTATTGTGAAAAAAGTTGATGTTGGCTTGACAAAAGCTTGTCTGAATGTTATAACAACTTTAGGCTAGAAAGTTTATTGTCAAACAAAATCAGAAAAGGTGAGACAGGCCATTAAAAATCTAGACCAGTCAGGCCTCATTACATAACCTTTTACACTGATTAAACAAACCAAATAAGATTTGGAAGACAAAATGATGTGGTTGCATCTTTTTATCTCATGTTTGCTTTTGCTCATACTGTTGTTTCTGAGAAAACTGAACACACTTTTTCAACACTCAGTTGACATTTCACTTTCACTGGAACTGCCGTGATACATGCAAAAAGACTCATAATGAAATTTTTGCAAAAATGTCACAGTAGGCATGATTTTATCTATCTATCTATTTATCTATCTATCTATCTATCTATCTTATCTATCTATATCTATCTATCTATCTATCCTCTATCTATCTAATCCACTAAACCACAAGAGAGCCCGCAGGTGAAGACTAGAAGTGGTCCTCAGTGGTCTTCAGATGCATGCTAGGTTTTTCTGGCATGTTGCTAGGCATTGGAAGTATAGTTCTGTATGTAGTTGAATAAGTGTTTGTATGTTTTAGCATGTTCCTAGGCATTTGTATCATGTTGTTTTGCATTGCAATGCAGTTTGCAAATTCTTGTATGTTTGTAGATGCTTTTGTAGACTGAAAACTGTTTAATTTCAATAAATAGCAAAACAAAGCAGTTTCCCACAACAAAACAAAATGAAACAACACAAAGCAAAAAATAAAAACAAAAACTAATAAAAACTAACAAAAAATAAATGACAATAATACAAAAATAATATAAACACCTCTTCATCACTAGTAGAATCCTCCAGGGAACTTAAATAATATATAATAGAAGATAAATAATAGAGAATTTGTTGCTTTTCTATGTTTGTAAATTCCCAGCATCCTGGAGATATTTTCTATCGTTGTATTTGTAGATTATTTACTCTTATTATTACAGTTGATCTTGATAATGAATTAAACCTTGACATGACACATGGCTTGAAAGAACTTCCAGCACGCTTCTACATTCACAATGAACTTCTGATTGTGTGTTCACACTTGTAGTTCGGTTCTCTTGGCTCTTTTGGTCAGGACCAAAAAAAGAAAATGATACATTTAGTCCCCTGGTGTTTTTTTAAGTCTAATTTTAAGATTTTTTCTTTAAGACTAGTCATAACCAGTTTCACGAGTTCACACTTACATATAATAAACAGAGTAAAGGCTATGCATATTTGGCGTGCTGTCCGAGGGGAGGGCTCCGAGCTCTGAATTTAGGCCCAAACTCAGAGTTAGGATAAGAGGATATGGGAGAGTATTTATAATAATAATAATAAATGAATAAATAAATAATTGAATGAATAAAAATAATAAAAAGAAAGAAATAATAATAATAATAAAAAAATAGAAATTGTAAAGACATGTTACAACATTATATATAATTAGTGAATATCAAAAAACAGTGCTGTGCTGGGCTAAATGTGCTCTTTGCATGTGTGTTCATATGGTAGTACTTTTGCAAGCTTATAACTAATAAATAGCTCAGAAAACAGGTAAAGACTGTTCTCAAAACACTCTTGCACACAGATATCTTCTGCAAGGAGACGACGGTTCTGACTCTAGTACTGAACTGTAACAGGCAACATAGTTCCTGTGTTTTGTTCCCAAGTTACAGGTGACTGGCTTTCTGCAGGTGACCGGCTATAACGGGGCTGCACCTGGACTAAATCTACGTGCTTTAAAAGAGACTCGTAAGACACAATGGAGGAGACAAACTATTGTTTGTTGTTGGTGTTTATGCATGAGTCTGCCGGAGAACTCACAGGATAGGGAGGTTGGTTCACTGCCGCATGATAGCATGTGCAGCATGTCCTGGAAAGGTGTGAGTCTTTGTCTGTTTGTTTGAAGTGCACCAAAGTTTGGATAGCAGCTTTCACACTTAAAATGAAACACACTAACCGACGGCAAATTTGTTTGTCGAATAACGTTTCAACATTGTAAAATCCTGCCCACTTCTTTGCATCGTCAGAACAGCTTCAGTGCTCTGAGAGTGTTTATAGTGCTGTGAGTTTTAACACTTCATGACTGAGAGCAGAACAGAACACCCATCTTCCATCAAGCACACAAACACACATAACCATGAACAAGAAAAAAAAAAAAAAAAAAAAAAAAAAAAAAAAAAGGTACAAAAAAACCACTCATCATCCTCATCTGGAACCCTTGCAGCTTTTTATTCAAGATAGATACAAACAATTTGGCACTGGTGTTGCTGTTCTTGTAAACCTGTGATATAGTTTCAGTACACTAACTGACTTTAATTTTTTATTTGTTTTGCTGTCAGCCTGCCAGAGGGTTCCACTCTGACTCAACCTAAAGTTAAAACTGTCAACAGGGTTCAACAGCTACAATAGAGTGTACATAGAGTAGGGATATACAACATTGACTTGCCTGGTTACACAGAAACCTGAGAAGCCTAAACTCCTCATTTATTACATAAAACCCCCGTCAGGAACTTCCTTAAGATCAGTGGCAGTGAACAGCAATACTGAAAAGATTTCACCTCTCACCATCAGTGGTATTCCATACTGAAGATAACAGGAGATTATTTACTGTCCAGAGTTTACACTCTATCAGTGAGATAGCTGGGTGTTCACACAGTCGAACCAAAGAGTCGTACAAAAAAACCTCGTCATTCAGAAGAAGTCACCGTTGACTGCAACGATACAGCTGAGAGAGACCCGCAGCTGCGATGAAGGATCACAAACACCACAAGGACACAGCGTATCAAATGT
>NC_056621.1:22612421-22627916 GCF_018340385.1 Cyprinus carpio | reverse complement strand
TCAGTGACCTAGAAAAAAAAGAGTCTTTTTTGCATAATGTATTGTCCCCTCCTTAGGGTGTGTACTGATAGATGTCAATATGGAAAAACAATGTTGCCTCCAAACGATGGCAATATAAAAACCAAACCCCAACAAAAACCACAAGTATTTTATAATGAATCAATATGTCATTATCAGTAAATTGTTTAAAAACATTACTCTGAAAGTAAAATATTATGTTAGTTGTCAGCAGCTCAAGGACAAGAAGTCAGAATAAACTGCAAAATGTCTCGATTGTGTATGGTAACCCTCGTTCCCTGAAGAAGGGAACGGAGACGTCACATTGGTGACCGACAAATTGGGATACAGGGGCGCTTCAATAGACCCATCTACTTGAGTGTAAACTAAATGAGCCAATGCACATTGGCATGCAATTATTTGCATCCAGCTGCCACTGATCAACAGCGTGAGTAGTATAATAAGGCAGCAGGTGCAATGGATTCCAGGTTTTCGCTGAGGAGCCGAGCCGGTGACCCGGTGGCTCAGCAGTATTACAGGCAGCAGGTGCAATGCATTGTGGGTTTTCAGTTAGGTGCTTAGGGGGATGAGGGTTACCATATGTAACCGAGACGTTCCCTTTCAGTCGGTCACTCTCGACGTCACGTCGGTGACTGATGAATTGGGATCCCTACCAAAGTACTATGGGTGCTGCCCTTTCCAGTGCCCTATGTGAGCCATCTGCACCCCTATTTGATGTAGGCCAGGGCTCGGAACAAGAAGTTCCACTCAGCATTGTCAAAGCACTACCTCACTGGGTGGGATTGGATAACACTGGGAAAACGTACCCATTCTGCTTGGAACAGGGTCGCTGCGGAAGCCCCATCCGTCCCGTTTTCGGAAGGAAATACACATATAGCATCCGTTTAGGTGTATATGGAGAAATTTGAGGTGATTAAAACCCTCTTGGGAAGGCAGAAGTCTGCCGGGGAAACATGGGCTCTAAGGCTATACCGTGGACTATACACATACGAATACTGCTTAGGTCTCAGTATGGAACCCAGCCTTCTACGGTTCTCACGGATTCATCGTGATGGCCTGGCGCCGGGAGATGGAGGATCTCAACAGGGTCTACAGTACAGACACTCTGGAGCAGTTTTAGCAAGCTGACACTAACAAGGGCCTCTCGGTGCCACTACATGTTAGGGGTCACCCAGCCCTCAGCTCTACAAATATCTGTCAGCGAGGCGCCACGAGCTCGCAACCTGAACGGGCAGCGCAGACCCTGTGCCTGATAAGCCAAGGTTATGGCATCCACAATCCAGTGGGCCATCCTCTGCTTAGAGACGGCATTCCCTTTCTGCCGGCCTCCATAACAGACAAAGAGCTGGCCTGAGGTCCTGAAGCTTTGTGTCTGGTTTATGTAGCATCTCAATGCTCGGACGGGACAGAGCAAAGCCAGGACTGGGTCTGTCTCTTCCAGGGGCAGCGCTTGCAGGTTCACCACTTAGTCTTTGAAGGGTGTAGTGGGGGCCTCAGGATTACCTGGGAGTCAGCCGGCCCAAACTCTAGGCACGAATCGTTGACCGAAAATGCATGAAGGTCCCCTACCCTCTTGATAGAGGCTAGTGCAAGCAGGAGCAGAGTTTTCAATGAAAGAAACTTTATCTCAACTGAATGCAAAGGCTCGAATGTGCCCTGCTGTAGTGATTTTAGCACTAGAGTCAGGTCCCAAGAGGGTACATGCTTACCTAAAGACTTCCCATTCACGGGGTCATGGTACGCAGCAATAGCGGCAACCTGGACTTTGAGGGTGGAGGGAGCCCTTGCTGCAGAAAGGAAAGCACGACTGCAATCGGGCATCTCAGGGGGGAACACCACTCAACAAACAGGTTTCACTTAAAGGCGTAAGCGTGTCTCGTAGATGGTGCTCTTGCCAAAGTGTTCACTACCTCCTGGGGTAGGTCACTTAAAACCTTTGCGTCCCATCCAGGGACCAGACATGGAGTTTCCAAAGGTCTGGATGCAGGTGCCAAATGTTGCCTGTCTCTGAGTCAGTAGATCCTTCCTCAGTCACGAGGATCACTAGTTTGGGGAAGCAGGTCTGAGTGGGCCAATACGGCGCCACTAGCAAGACTTGCTCCTCGTCCTCCCAGACTTTGCAGTGTCTGTGCGAGAAGGCTCACTGGGGGAAATGCATATTTGCGTAGAACAACTGCCAGTGAGAGGTCTCTGGAGAAGCAAACAGGTCTACCTGAGCGGCTCCGAACCGTCTCCAAATCAGCTGGACCATCAGGGGATGGAGTCACCATTCTCCTGGGAGCATTGCTCGAGACAGCTTGTCGGCTGCACGGTTGAGCAGGCCCAGAATGTGAACAGCACAAAGTGACCTCAGAACCTTCCAATTCCAAAGGAGAATTGCTACATGCGACAGGAGTGCAGACCACCTTGTCGGTTGATGTACGCTCGCTGTGTTGTCTATTCAGACAAGCACGTGCTTGCCTCGTAAGTGACCTTTGAGATGGTTCATGGCAAGGCGCACTGCTAACAAATCTAGGCAATTGATGTGCCAATGCAGCTGCGGGCCCGTCCAAACCCCTGAGACTGCATGCCTGTTGTACGTGGCCCCCCAGCCAGTGGTGGAGGCATCCGTGTGAACCACGGCATGCCTGGAGATCTGCTCTGGGGCACCCCTGCCCGGAGGAAAGCATCATCTGACCACGGGGTGAGGGTTTGGCAACAGGCCGGTGTAACTTGGACCCAGTGAGTGCCGCGCTTCCACACCCACCTCGGGACTCAGCCATAAAGCCAGTGCTGGAGCAGTCTCATATGTAACACGTCAAGGAGCAGAATCTTCATGGGACAGCTCTCCCTCCGATGCTGAGATCAACATCTGGTCGGGGGGAGGCCCACTGGATACCGCTGGTACGCTCTTTGAAGAGGGCCCAGCGCGTTCCGTGGGTTGCTCCACTGGATCAGAGGTGCAAGAGGAGTGATGGTCCCCAGAGGGTTGGATCCCTGCGGGGTTTGCTACCACTGTAATCCTCAAACCGCCCGCGCTACTGCTGGAAGTGGTTCTCATCTGTTGGCCACCAGAACAAGCCCCAGATCGTGGCAATGGGGGGTCCGCCCCCCTGAAGGTAGCGGAGCCTGGTTCGCAGCTCCGAGATGGTGATCTTCCCACAGTGGGAACATGACTCATCCACGAAGGCCACCTCAGCGTGCTTGACTCCCAGACACATGAGGCAGCGATCGTGACCATCACACATTGCCAGGTAACGACGGCACCCAGCAACCCACTCGACTCAGGAACGACCACAGCTGAAGCGCCGTCTCACCAACACACTAAGCTTCCAAGAGCGTGCTGAACTCGTCGTTCACAGCTACACACAGTTTGAGCAGAATGATACTAACGCTCGGCTCCGAAGCGAAAAGCTGGTATGCATTGCACCTGCTGCCTTATTATACTTACGCTGTGATCAGCAGCAGCTGGATGCAATAATTGCATGCCAATGTGCATTGGCTTGTTTAGTTTACACTCGAAGTAGATTGGTATATCAAAGCGATATCCCAATTCGTCGGTCACCGACGTGACGTCTAGAGTGACCGACTGAAAGGGAACAATCGGTGTAGTTTGTTATTTAAGAGATATGTTACAATTAGTTGGTATGATGTCTTTATTTACTCACCCTCAAGTTGATCCAAACCTATATACCTGTTTCTTTCTTCTCTTGAACACAAAATAAAAAAATCTGCTCGGATCTGCAGATTTGCTTTATCCAACATCAAGAAGATCAGGCCCTTTTTTTCAGAACATGCTTCACATCTCCCTGTTCAAGCTCTTGCTCTGTCCAGGTTGGACTGTTGCAATGCTCCTTTGGCAGGTCTTCCAGCCACTTTTTTTCAAACCTTAACAGTTAATCCAGAATTTTGCTGCAAGATTAATCTTTAACAAGCTGAAAAGAATGCACGTCACACCTGTTTATCAATTTGCACCGGCTACCAACAGAGAATAGCTGCTCTCATAAAATTCAAGGCATTAATGTTTGCCTGCAAAACCTCCACTGGCTCTGCACCCCTTTACCTAAATTCATTACTTCAGAGTTATGTGCCCTCTAGAAGCTTGTGTTCTACAAGTGAACATCACTTTATTGTGCATCTCAAAGAGGCACAAAACCACTTTCACAGACTTTTAAATCGAATGTTCGCTCCTGGTGGAATGACCTTCCAAACTCAATCTGAGTAGTATTTAGCCACTAACACTAGCTTTTCTAATCTTTTTGTATTCTCTCTATTTGTTTTCTTTTTATTTATTATACAATTAACAAAAGCAAAAAAGTCCTCTAACACTAGCCTGCTCTAATCATTTTTCTATTCTATCTGTTTTCTTTGTATTTATTATATAACTGAAAAAAAACCTTGCTACGTATACTGCGTTAAGCTAACTAAGACTTGTTATAGCACTTGCATATCAAAAAATAAAGATAAAATAAATAATAATGATAAAGATAAAAGCATCTGCTAAATGACTAAATGTAAATGTAAAAGAAGGCATTTTTAAGGATGTTGGTAACCATATAGTTGCTGGTCCTCACTGACTTCCATAGTATGGAGATTGTTTACAGCTCTCTTTCAGTCGGTCACTCTCAATGTCACGTCTCCATTCCCTCCTTCAGGGAGCGAGGGTTACCATATGTAACCGAGATGGTGCTGATTGTAACGTGGGAGCAGATGAGATGTGAGGGGTGCAGATCCATGTACAGGCTTTTATTTAGAAACATAGTCAAACACAAGCAGGGTCAAACAATGGCAAACAGGTATGTTGAGGCCAAGACACAAGAGTATTCTGAGAGCATGCGTGGGTCGTCGATCGGCGAACAATATCCAAAGAGCTTGACAAGAGGGGTAATCCGAGTACACGAACAATAGTCCAGGCAGGGGCAAACAGAGTCCAAACAGCAAGACAATAGAGAAAAATCCAAAAACAGGCAAAAGATCAAGGCAATGAGGCAAGGAACAAGACTGGGAAATGGGAAATGGGAAACGGGGAAACGGGAAACGGGAAACGGGAAACTAGGAAGTGCTTGGTAAGGTAGCTAGGCTAAACAATATTTAGCGCCGAATGGTGGCGTGAGACTAATTTATATAGTGTGTTTTATTGATAGCAGCTGTGTGTGACTGGTTTCAGGTGAGCTTGTGATTAGAGCAATGGAGCATGGGAAATGTAGTCCAGGGTGATGTGTAACAGTCAGTGTAGTGTGAAAGTCCATGTGAAGAGCAGGTGACCTCTGGTGGTGAGTGAACAGAAGTTTATAGACCGGATCATGACACTGGTTTTTATTCCAGGGAATGTAAGTGAATCAAGGATGGATAGTGTGATGTGCAGTTAAATTTATTTCAACATAAACTGATACATTTTATTTCATATGTTCTTCATATACAGTATTATTATTAGCTGCTATTTCACAAAAAGCACAATGTTACATGTAAATAAGCATTTTTTTAAAAGAAATAATTACTAATAGGCAATAAATGAATCTCTACAATTTTCAGATTTTGAGACCAATTAATTGTCTTTTTAAAATGTTAATGAATATATGAGTAAGTTAGTCCATGTTTAATGTTAAGCATATTCACCGCTGATCAGTGGTATGATCTACAGTCTTCCGATAAATTATTTATACAGAGAATGTTTCATTTGCATTGTCAGCACATGCTTCAGTGCTCTGAGAGTGTTTATAGTGCTGTGAGTTTAACACTTTCATTTATTATGTGTTTTAGTCAAGATATTATATATGCTGCTTTACTTTTTTAATGTATTCTAGCATTTTATGTTTATGTTTAATCATTTATTTTGAATAATTTTTAAACATTTAATACCATTTTGAATACTGAAAAATGAAAGGTTTTTGTTACTTGACATGTTATTGAATCAAATTAAAATGAAGTATTAAAATAATATTTGGTCCCACTTCATACTTGGTGGCCTTAACTACTATATACTTAAATAAATAAATAAATAAATAAATAAATAATTTGTATTGAAATTTGTATTGAAAAACACTTTTGCTTCTGTTGACGTGGGATATGACTGTTAGGGACAGGTTTGGCAGTATGAGCAGATTCAAGGGTGGGTTTAGGTGTAAGGGTCCACCGTGTAAACTATAAATGTATTTACAGAAATTAATTACAGATGTAACTAGTAACTACATGCAGGTTTTGTTTGTTTGTTTGTTTGTTTGTTTATATAAGTGCAATGTAAAAACGTGTGAACACAATAAGTGCATTGTATCAAATTATTAATTTTGAATGTAAGTACATAATAGTTAAAGCCAAAATATGCTTAATATATTTATTGTTTCAAAATAATACATTTAATATGCATTTAGCATAGCATAATTTAAATATGCTAAGTATGTCCAAAAAAGCACAATTTAAATATATTTCCTTTGCACCTGGGCTGCAGGACTACAGCAGAAGTGAAACTGGTGTGTTTCAGTTCAGATCATGTAACCAATCAAACAGTGACTCTGGGAGTGTGGGCTGAAAATCCCATTTGCATTGTCAGGGTGGAGTGATTGTGATCCTCTCAGAATAGAGAAGCTCTGTCTCCAGAGACCATGTTCAAACCCCAAGAGCTTTATTTGACTAGATTTACTGCTACTGATCGAGCTTCTGAGAAGCACCTGGACAAACACTACATGCATCTTCATCTGTTAGTTGAATGATGTTGTCAGACACAAATGGAGTTTGTTGAGAAGCTTTATTGAATGTTGCAGCAAACACAGCAGATTGAAAGATCAGCCAGTGCTTTGACACTAGAGCTCTCTTTCAGTATTGAGTTGTAAATGACTACAGCTGCAGCACTAGACTCATGTGAATCCTGCCTGACACAGGACACTCAGATACGCTCATCTTCAGGAGAGAGCAGCGCTCACTGGAGAAACATCAGCACTGCGAGCGTCTAACAGCGACTCTTGTGGAACGAGGCCTCATGAGGAGCTCCATCATGTGTTACTCTGCAGACGTACAGCTCTCCTGCTTCCCAGCGTGCTTTGCTGAGGGTTAGGACACTACTGCGGCTGTAGCGGCCGTCCTGCTCGCTCTCTGTGCTGGTCACAACCCCCTCGGTGACCTCTGAGCCGTCCAGTGTCCAGCTCACCAGCGCCCCCTGTGGAGAGTAAGAGCTGAGCAGGCAGAGCAGTGCGGCTGAGTCTCCAGAGATCTGCAGAGAAGAGGGGCGGCAGCAGAGACACTGAGGGCTTCACTGTGGGACCAGCTGCAGGAGACAAACACAACACATTCACAACAAACACAGAGAAAACACAAACACTACATACATTTCAATGAAATCTCACAAATGAAACAAAACATATTAAGATAGTTACTGCTTTAATCCCAGTAGATTTATATCCCTAAATGATGTCTCTTTATTTTAGTTCAGTGAGATATTTAACTCAAACTCTATTTCAAACAGAGATTGTGTGACTACAAATTATATCACTGGAATTAGAAATTAATGAACTAAGTTATATTTTTGTATAAACTGTGCTTGTATTAAAATGCACTGAATTATAAGCATAACATGAGCAAAAGAGATTCAAAATCATTGATTGATCTATAGAAAGTAGCTCCATTTACAGTTTAATGTATTTTTCTTTTCATTTTAAATCTGTTTTTCGATGTATGATATATATGTGATAAAAAAAATTAAGAGTGAGCCAAATTATGAAAAAGTGAATAATTCAGTTCTTCTGAATATCTAAATGTCACAATATTTTAGATTAAATATTTACTGTAAAACTATATTTATAAAATGTGTAACACTTTGCAACACGGTTCATAAGTTAACATTAATTAATGCATTAATTCATATTAACTAACAATGAGCAATACATTTGTTACAGTATTTATTAATCTTAGTTAATGTTGATTAATAAAGGTTCAACTGTTCATCGTTAGTTCATGTTAACTCAGGTCCATTATTTAATATTAGCAGATAAAACTTTGGATTTTCATACTGTATTAGTAAACAATTAATATGTGATAGACAATTAATATGTGATACAATAATTTTTCATTGTTAGTTCACAGTAACTAATGTAGTTAACTAATATTAACAAATGAAACATTATTGTGTTACCAAAATATTATTGTTAGAAAAAAAAAAATCAGTTTCAATAAAAAAAATAAAAAAAAAACATATATACATATAATTATAATAATTGTACGCAATCTAAATTGTATGTTTGCAGTGGAGAATTTAATAGAGACTTACCGAGCACCAGTTTAGTTCCTCCACCGAAAGTGCTCCACAGTGATACAATCTCATGAAACACTCGTACAAAAACCTCTATTCCACTCGAGTGAACACAAACTCCAGCAGAGAGAGAAACACTTCAACACACTGATAGCAGACACATCTCTCTTTTTTTTTAAATGTAAAAATGTATTTCTGTCTCACAAGGCAAAATGACACTGACTCACCACTTAATTAATATTGATATTTGACATTAATCTATATTAACTGTGCAATCTTGTTTTAAGTTTATTAAGTTGAAATCAATTTATCATTGTGTCAACGTGTAATTCATCTTGCTTATAATGTTTCATAAAGTGTTGTATTCTTCTTACTCTCACTCTTCACTTGCAAACACTCACTCGCAGCAAAAATGGTGTAAAGTACAGTAATGAGATGAAGACTTAAATCAGAGGTTTAGAAATAGCTGCTTCATTCTACATAATGGTGGTCCTCCCTCGTGAATATCATATGATATAATATAAATATAATAAATGAATCATGGGTGAGAAATATTTCTGAAGAGGGTGATTCTAAAAAGGATTTTGTGTCATGCTGCATTCAGTGTAAAGTTATTATTTTTATATGCTATACTTTATTTAAAGGTGATGTTGTTGCAGTGTAATTACATAAATAAATACTGAATAATATTAATTACTATATACTTACTGTAGGGATTTGGTTGGGGTGTTGGTTTAATTACTCGAAATGATGCATAATTTACTGTTGTTGTTGTTGTTGTTGTTGTTGTTGTTGTTGCTGCTGCTGTTGTTAGAGTAAGTACATGTAACAGTTTTAACAACATCTCCTTAAAATAAAGCTGTTGTGAATCCTGCCCACTTCTTTGCATCGTCAGCACATGCTTCAGTGCTCTGAGAGTGTTTATAGTGCTGTGAGTTTAACGCTTCATGACTGAGAGCAGAACAGAACACAATCTTCATCATCACACAAGACACAACAACAACAATGAACAACATCATCATCCTCATCTGGACCATTGCAGTATTTTTTCGAGGTGGTATATTAAGTTTTGATATAAATAATAAGCTATTGTTGTTTTTACCATTTTAATATATCAATATTCTGCTATAAAGGTGATTTACTGACAAACTGACTTTCTTTTCTCTTCTTCAGCCTCCAGAGGAGTCACTCTGACTCAACCTGAAGTTAAAACTGTGCAACAGGGTCAAACAGCGACAATAGAGTGTAACATAGATGTAGGGATATACAGCAACTACTTAGCCTGGTATCAGCAGAAACCTGGAGAAGCTCCTAAACTCCTCATTTATTACATAAACACCCTCCAGTCAGGAACTCCATCTAGATTCAGTGGCAGTGGATCTAACAGTGATTTCACTCTGACCATCAGTGGAGTCCAGACCTGAAGATACAGGAGATTATTACTGTCAGAGTGTACACTGTCCTAGTAGCTGTGTGTTCACACAGTGATAAAGAGTCGTACAAAAACCTCCGTCAGTCAGAGTCACAGTGACTGCACTGATACAGCTGAGAGACACTGCAGCTGCTGATGGAGGTTATTTCTTATAACAGTCTCATTTAGTTAAAATATGTTTAAGTCTTGTACTGATTCATGAGTCTTTCTGGATCTTTAATGTGTTACACACTCATAGCTTCACCATTGATGTATTTAATTCATCATTCAAAATGTTCCACCATTAAACAATCCAATGAAATCTGACGATAGTTACAGCATGCAGTGAAACAGCAGCCAGAGTCCTCGTGTCCTTTCAATCCTGAATTACACGAAATGAGTTCTGCATAACATCTCCTTCTGCGTGTCATAGAACATTAAAATTTAATTCCTAATTTCTTGTTCTTCTTCTTTTTCTTTTTCTTCCAAAGTGAAAATCTCAAATGATGTATTGTGTTAAGAATCATTCTGTGAGTCAGTAGTGAAAATTATGTTTTTGGTTTTTACACAATCAAATGATATTTTCGCACATTTTTCATAATTAAAATTATAGCTTGATTGGAAATGACTCGAAGATATTCTGCTCACAAGTTATATTTACATTTGTATTTCAATTTGATAAATGTTTTACTGGGAATGGTGGAAATATTATATATTATAATGTATTGTAATAGTTATTATTATAATGAATGAACTGAGACTTGTCATGGCACTTGTATACTGTTGTTGTTCTCTCGTTGGTCTGATTGCTTCTATTGTTCTCATTTGTAAGTCGCTTTGGATAAAAGTGTCTGCTAAATGATTAAATGTAAAATGTAAATGTAAATGAATTTTATATTTTAACATTGAAAGTCTTCCCAAAGAAGCATTTGAAAAGCAAGAAAAAAAATCATGAGGAAGTCAGTTTTAATATGATATTCAAATAACCAAAAAAAAGACTGAAATAATTTGCTTTTAATTTAAATTCATTCTTGGTTCATAAAAGTGTTCAAAAGACCCCTGTATGGCTGGTATATATGAAGAAAGAGACAGGTTTGGTGTTGATGTTAACAGCGGGGCTTGTCTCCCTCTGCTGGTTTTGGTGTTGAAGAGTCTCTTGAGGCAGTAGAGCTGCAGGTATCCAGCGGTGATGATGACCAGACTCTGCACAGCAGACCAGCTGTTCACATAAGTGGAGTTGGACTGAAGCAGGTAGAAATCAGTGTCGCGTCTCATTCACTCATAGTTATAATGACGCCACATGTGGAAGACAAACCTCTGCAGCCTGTTGCTGCTTTCCTACATGAAGATATGAGAAATAGTTATAATGACTAACTTGGTATGTCAAAATTAAATAAATTGCTCAAAATGTCATTTTATTCAAGTGTGGAAATATATATATATTTATTTTATTTTTTACTTTTTTACCAAACAACTGACATACATACATGCATGGAAAAAAAGTGTTTTTTTAAGTGTTTTCTGTCAAAACATAACCAGTTCTTTTAAATTTTTAATAAATGAATAAAATAAATGAATAACTACAGTTGTGGCCAAAAATATTGGCCCCCTTGGTAAATATGATCAAAAAAGGCTGTGAAAATTCATCTGCATTGTTAATCCTTTTGGTCTTTCATTTAAAAAATTCACAAAAAAATATATCCTTTCATTGGATAATAAGAATTTAAAATGGGGGGAAATATCATTATGAAATAAATGTTTTTATCTAATACACATTGGCCACAATTAATTTATTCAATACTTTTTGAAACCTCCATTTGCCAGTTTAACAGGTCTAAATGTTCTCCTATAATGCCTGATGAGGTTAGAGAACACCTGACAAGAGATCAGAGACCATTCCTTCATCCAGAATCACTCCAGACCCTTTAGATTCCCAGCTCCATGTTGGTGCTTCTCTTCAGTTCACTCCTCTCAGTTTCAGTAGGGTTCAGGTCAGAGGACTGGAATGGCTATAGCAGAAGCTTGTTTTGTGCTCAGTGACCCATTTCTGTTGTTTTTGAGGTTTGTGTTTGGGTTATTGTACAGTTGGAAGATTCAAACATGGCCCATTATAAGATTTCTAACAGAGTCAGTCACTTACTGATTTTCTATCTGTTGGTATTTGATAGAATCCATGATGCCATGTATCTAAACAAGATGTCCAGGACCTCCAGCAGAAATATAGGCCCACAACATCAAAAATATTCTCCAGCTGTGACCCTTGGAGAGTCTTTAGCTACTCAAACTCTCCTTCTCTCCGCACATTAGGACGATATAGACACACGTCCTCTTCCAGGCAGTTTTGTATTTTTCTGTTGGTTGGAAATTCTTAATTATTGCTCTGATGGTGTAAATGGGAATTATCACTGCTCTAGCTCTTTTCTTAAAGCCACTTCACTAATTTGTGAAGCTCACTTATCTTTTGCTGCACATCAGAAATATATTCTTTGGTTTTTCTCATTGTGATGGATGATTAAGGGAATTTGGGCTTTGTTTTCCCTCCTCTTTATATTTCTGTGAAACAGGAGGCCAGAGCTGGATGATTTCATGTTTAAAATCGTGTCTGTCGTTTGCTCCTCCTGCATATATATATATATATATAAAATTTTGAAATGCAAGAAAAAAAATCAAAAAAAAAAAAAAAAAATAACATAACTAATAACAATATAGATTAATGATAAATGGCTGTCATACAAATTTATTAAAAACAAAAAAAAATAAATAAATACAAAAACTTAAATCATACATTTTCGCAAGATCATTACCGAGTTGAGATGTTTTGGCTGGACACTCTTGTAGAATTTACTCCATTTGCAGGTGTTTTCTTGGTTCATTTTGAGGAATCAAAGCAATAAAGATGTCTGGATGAACTAAATATGTCAAAATGTGCAGCACACAACAGATCAGACTCTGTGAAATACTGTATTCCTGCAATTTACTTGATTTTCTATTTCCAATGTTACAAGTATGTCTGCAGTAATTTCATCTGCAATGTTAAACATCTCTTTTTATTTTCATTTTGTAAACCAATCAAAAGTTAACAAATCTTAAGTTAAAAAATTGTTTTGATAAAAATGCAAATAAAATTAAATTAAATAATACATAAAAAAGTGCATTTATTTGGTGATGTGGACTGCACTCACTGAAGTGAGTTTACTGCAGTGTAGCATGCTGTTGTTTAAGTTTGCTGCAATTGTTTATTACACACTCTTTCACACAGTGTGATCTGATGTTTCTGATTAATTTCTGCCTCTTCACACATATGGGAGGGTCAGATTTTGGCAATGATGACATGAATCTATTCATCCGAACATCCTTGGGCCGACAGGCCAGGCTGCTGCTGCTGGTGTAATGTTGTGAGGAATGTTTCCTGGACCGATCAGTCATCACCTGAATACCAAAAACTAGAGTATAGTTCCTGACCATGTTTCTCTCTTCACGATTTCTGACCTGTCTGCTGTGACTCAGAGACTGAGTTTTGCAGTGTTTGCACTGTTTGCAGTGTGAAATGTCATTCAACCCAACCAATCAGGTTTTGAATGTATCACTATGCCTTTAGGTTCGGTATCTTTAAGTTTGCTTTCAGAAATGCCAATGTGAACACTAAGCGGTCCAGAACCAAATGTAACATTTTCCTTTTTCCGATGAACCAAACCAACCGAACTACAAATGTGAACACCCTTAATTTAGTTTCAATTTGATTCTAGCTCTGTGTTTAATCTTACTCCAATTAAGTTTTACATCAGTCCTGAACAAGAACATTATTATAACAGACTCACTGACTCATGATCAAGTCTCGCCGGTAACTTATTGTCTGGCTCATCTGATTCTCTCATCTGATTTTCATGATGAATCATCCACAGATCAACAGTTGATTCAATCATTCAGAAGGTCAGTATGACTGCTGAGAGTCTCAGTGTAAACAAACCTCATCTCTCCATTAGTCTCCAATAGACTCATTTCAGAGAATAAAGAGTCAAACAGTCAAACTCATATTTGAGTGATTGTGTTCCTCTCAGAATAGAGCAGCTCCATCAGCAGATGTTCAGCGTCCTCACAGGAGCTTCATGATACAGTAAAACTACACAGAGTCAACACACAGAGAACCAATAGTGATCTATTTCAGTGTTTGAGCTTCAGAATCTGACTGCACAGAATAGATTCATAATCTCCTTCATCTGCAGGAGTTTTCATGGTTCACTGAGTGACATTTGATTATAAAATATGAGCTTGAGTTCTGGGGCCTCATTTATAATAACGTGCATATAATTTTCTGAAATTCTCTACGAGTGATTTATAAAACCAAAAAATAAATAAATAAAAATACACACAATTTTTTTTTTTCTAAATGCATTAATCTTTATAAATCTCAGTTAATTTTAAATACAAGCACAATATGATTGAATCAAACACATAAACCTACAGAATGTTCAGAAATATGAATTTATGGTTCAGAAGTACAACATTCATCACCATGAACAAGAAAATCCAAATGTGTTCATATTCAGTAAATAATTAATACCTGTGATGTAATTTTCACAAAGCATAATATTAATGAATATTGTGACTGTCTATTTTTACCTTATTATTATTATTTTAATCTTAACAATTTTATAAATGTTGAATTATTTTGATGGTGTATATGTGTACAAATTTGTACTAATGCTCTTTTGAACAGATACAAATATTTTCACATCATTTCTCATCATTTGTCTTTGAAAACCCCAATTTGTTCCTCACTTTTAGGATGAATCCTACATCATTTAGGATTCAATCATACCTTCATTTTAAAAATGAAGCTTGTGACAAATTCAAAAAGACAAAAATGAGTCAAAGACATAAAGATAAAATATTGTTTTATTGTTTTATCTAACTGAAATTTGATTAAATAATATCCAGTACAGTTGAAACAGCTGTTAAGTTTTTTAATTTTTAGATTTAACTGTGCTTTTATTTTGACTTCTGTAATATATTAATCAGATTAATATTAGTCTAATATATCTTTGAACAAAACCACCAGACCATCATTAAACACCTCAAGATCTGAACATTTAACTCTTAAAAATATGTTTAGAAAGCAGATGATCTTTAATATTATTAGTTTTTTTATTAAGCCAGTAAAATAATTAAACACTCACTGTAGAGAGTGTCTGTCTGATTTATGAAGCTCATTATCATCATAAAGTATTCAAAATTTTATTGTTTTGTAGAACATGAACAGATCTGGGACTGACAGCTGTCTGTTCTGTGTTTGAAGAGCATTTACATACAGAGACACTTTGCATGAGAGTGTTTATAGTGCTGTGAGTTTAACACTTCATGACTGAGAGCAGAACAGAACACAATCTTCATCATCACACAAGACACAACAACAACAATGAACAACATCATCATTCTCATCTGGACTCTGACGCTCTGCATTCAGGGTAAATACTTTATAATAAATCACAAACTATACTAAAACTTTTCATATACTGTGGGATTAGTATGATATATTAGAATGATAATATTTGATCATAATGTTCATTTAACAACTAAAATGTCTTATTTCAGAGATCTGGGGACAAATGACAGTGACTCAGAATCCAGTGATAAAATCCATAGGTCGAGGAGAAACTGTTACAATCAGCTGTAAAACCAGTCAGACACTTTCTAGCTGTGGTACCTGTGTGTCTTGGTATCAGCAGAAACCTGGAGAAGCTCCTAAACTCCTCATTTATTACATAAACACCCTCCAGTCAGGACTCCATCTAGATTCAGTGGCAGTGGATCTGGCACTGAGTTCTCTCTCACCATCAGTGGAGTCCAA
>NC_056621.1:22596592-22611431 GCF_018340385.1 Cyprinus carpio | reverse complement strand
AGCACAGATTGTCGATATATGAGGGATTCTTAATCCTTCAGGTAGAGATTTTTCCTTTTACTCTCACGTGCACAAGTCATACTCACGCATTGATTTTTTTTCTGCTGGATTCAAATCTGGTGCCGAATGTATGCAAGTCACAATATCATAATATTATTATATCAGATCATGCCCCCCAGTCAGTTGATTTTAGATTGGATAATTTAAGAAGAGAATTTAGGTGGGAAGTTAAATAATACACTTTTAAAGGATGGAGAATTTAATAAAAATCTGGGGAAAAAGATTGAGCAATTTATAGAAATTAATGATAACGGTGATGTGCATGATTCAAATTTATGGGAGGCATTGAAGGCTGTTGTTAGAGGGGAAATAATAGCATTTGAGATAGCTCAGAGGAAGAAAGTTAGGATGAAAATGACTAAATTAGAAAATACTCTTACCAAATTAGAAAGTTTACACAAAAATTGCCCAAATACTGAATTATTGAAAGAAATTATTGCATTGAAATATGAATACAATTCTTTATTATCTGGCAGTGTACTAAAATTGTTATGTAAAGTTAAACAAAGATACTATGAATTAGGAGATAAGCCCCAAAATCTTCTAGGACGGCAACTTAGACAAAATCAAGCGTCTAGAGCCATATATCAAATTAAGAGCAAAGATGGGAAAACAATAACTAATCCAAATGAAATAAATCTAAATTTTGTGATGTTTTATGCTGAGGTATATACCTCCAAAGACAAGTCTGACCAGAAAAATATTGATAGTTTTTTGGAAGGAATACATTTGCCAAAATTAAGTGATGAAGCTTTAAAGACATTAGATGCGGATATAAGTATTGAAGAGGTGGAAAACGCAATTAAAGAATTTCCCAACAACAAGGCCCCCGGCCCTGATGGATTCAGCATAGAATTTTACAAAAGATTCAGCAAGGTTATTCTGCCATTGTTGGTACGCATGTTTAGACATTCACAGGAAGTTGGCCGTTTCCCTGCATCTATGTATGATGCCCATTTTGCTGTTATACCTAAACCAGATCGAGACGGACTACAAGTGTCATCATACAGACTGATTTCTTTACTACATACTGAAACAAAAATAATTGGGAAAATCCTTGCAAATAGATTGAAGAAGCACATTTGCGATATTATACATCCAGATCAGACAGGCTTTATGCCAGGTAGACATATGTTTTTTAATTTGCGTCGCCTATGTAATGTTTTATATTCAAACCATAAAGAAGAAGCTGCAGTTATTTCACTGGATGCACAAAGGGCATTCGACCGAGTGGAATGGACATATATGATGTCGGCCCTAAACAAATTTGGTTTTGGCCATGTTTTTAGAGATTGGATAAAAACTATATATTGCTGTCCAAAAGCCTCAGTAGTGACTAATCATAATATCTCGGCTCCTTTTTCAATCTATAGAGGGACGAGACAAGGATGTCCACTGTCCCCATTTCTCTTTGCAGTTGTGATAGAGCCATTGGCTGCATACATTCGGTAACAGGCAAATATCCAACCTATTACGTTAGGTGGCCTCCCACAACATATTTCACTTTACGCAGACGATATACTGTTGTTTACAAAGAATCCCTGTAAGTCTGTTCCACATCTCCTCACTTCAATTACAAGATTCGGGAATATATCAGGTTTTACTGTTAATTGGGAAAAAAGTGAAATGATGACTATTACGCCCAAAGCCTGTAAACAGTATGTAAGATCCAACCCCATTCAAGATAGCAGAAAACTCATTTATTTATCTAGGTGTCATAATAACTAAAAATCCAAGAGATTTACTTAGAGTCAATTGGCAAAAGAGAATCAGTCAATTAAAAAATAATATTGATTTCTGGAAAACTTTGCCAATTTCAATGGTGGGTAAAATTAATGTGGTAAAGATGGTGAGTCTACCAAGATACCTCCACCTTCAATCTATCCCTTCATGTATACCACAATCCTATTTTAAACAGCTAGACAAGATAATTATTCAGTTTTTATGGAATTATAAAGTGGCAAGAATTAAAAAACAACACTTATTAAAATCTAAAGAAAAGGGGGGATTTCCCTGAAGTATCACCGGTATGTAATAAATGCAAGGTTGCAGAAGGTACACTTCTACATTCACTATGGACATGTTGCAACCTTCACAAGTACTGGACTGATATTTTCGACCTACTTTCAAAAGTGTATGAAAAAGAGATAGCTCCAGATCCGATGATTGCCATTTTTGGGGTGATTTCAGTACCTTCTTTCAGTAAATTTGAAAAACAGGGTATTTCTTTATTTATGGTTCTTGCAAAAAGGCTGATTCTTCAGAGGTGGAAACTGGATATTGTTCCAACATTCGATGTGCTGCAAAGTGAGCTAGTGAACATTATTCATATTGAGAAGTTACGATTTATCAATAACGACAAGTAAAAAAAAATTAGGAAATATGGAAGCCTGTATTAGAATATTTTGGAATGTGATATATATATACTGGGTCTTATACTTCATTACATAATTGTAACTCTTAATTTACTCATCGGATGTTACCACTGTGATCTGTCTGGAACTCCTCTAATCTATGTATCAGGAATACTTATCTGTAACTAGAGTTGCTTCACTTTTATGTATTTAGTATACCGTGCTAATGTTTCCATTTTGGACCTCTGTTCAGTTAAAACAAAGTAATAAAAAAAAAGATTAATATGAATCTAATAAATCTCCGAAGAAAACCACCAGACCATCATTAAACACCTCAAAATATGAACATTTAACTCTTAAATTCACAAAAGAATACTGAAACATTGACAGCCAAACACAAGAGTGCAATAATTTTATGAGACTAACACACAAAATAATTTATTATAAGAGATAAATAGGAATATCAACTCAGTTTTTAGACTTGTGTCAAACTGGTTTACGTGTATGTGTATGAAGAGCATTTACATACAGAGACACTTTGCATGAGAGTGTTTATAGTGCTGTGAGTTTAACACTTCATGACTGAGAGCAGAACAGAACACAATCTTCATCATCACACAAGACACAACAACAACAATGAACAACATCATCATCCTCATCGTGACTCTGACGCTCGGCATTCAGGGTAAATATCTTATAATAAATTACAAACTATACAAAAACTTTTCATATACTGTGTGACTGGTATGATATATTATAATAATAATATTTTATCAAAATGTTCACTAAACAACTAAAATGTCTTATTTCAGAGATCTGGGGACAAGTGACAGTGACTCAGAATCCAGCGATAAAATCAATCAAACAAGGAGAAACTGTTACAATCAGCTGTAAAACCAGTCAGACACTTTCTAACTGTGGTAGCTGTGTGTCTTGGTATCAGCAGAAACCTGGAGAAGCTCCTAAACTCCTCATTTATTACATAAACAGACTCCAGTCAGGAACTCCTTCTAGATTCAGTGGCAGTGGATCTGGCACTGATTTCTCTCTGACCATCAGTAGAGTCCAGACTGAAGATACAGGAGATTATTACTGTATGAGTGTACACTGTCCTAGTGGTAGCTGTGTGTTCACACAGTGATAAAGAGTCGTACAAAAACCTCCGTCAGTCAGAGTCACAGTGACTGCACTGATACAGCTGAGAGACACTGCAGCTGCTCTACAACACAATCACACACAACACTGATCAGTGAACAAACACATAATACAATATCATTAAAATCAATCTTCTATTTCTAAAGAGAGATAGGTACTCAAGTTTGTAACTCAGACTCGAGTCACATTTCAACAGACTTCTGACTCAACTTCAGATAAAAGACTTGTGAACATGTCTGTCTCTATCTACAGTTAAAACAAACATCTACAGTAAATACTAAATGCAAATGTACTTCATCCTGAATCTCAGGTTTCAACATATCTGCTCTGATAAGTAATAAATAATGTGAAATGCAGCCAAAAGTTAATGTTACTTAAAAAAAAAAGAAAAGAAAAGAAGAAGAATTACCCGTTTGCATCTGCAAAGTGTCCATTATTATTTTATTTTTTCTAGCTATTAATGTCAGTGTTTATGGCATGTCGACTGTTTGACTTGACACTTGGATAGATTTCTCCATGAAATTTTACTATCTACTTGTTTTCAACCCTTATGTTTTTTTGTTTGTTTGTTTTTTTAATTAGAGGGAGAAATTTTTTCTTTATATTTTTCTTTTTACTTGTTTTCAACCCTTATGTTTTTTTGTTTGTTTGTTTTTTACCCGAAAATGGGATATCGCTTCGATAGACCAATCTACTTCGAGTGTAAACTAAACGAGCCAATGCACATTGGCATGCAATTATTGCATCCAGCTGCCGCTGATCACAGCGTGAGTATAATAAGGCAGCAGGTGCAATGCATACCAGGTTTTCGCTGAGGAGCAGAGCCGGACACCCGGCGGCTCAGCGGTGGTACAGCAACCATGGCGACGGGACGTGGCATCTCCGTTCCCTCCTTCAGGGAACGAGGGGTTACCATACGTAACCGAGACTTTCCTTTCAGTCGGTCACTCTCGACGCCACGTCGGTGACCGACGAAAATGGGATCCCTACCAAAGCGCCATGGGTGCTGCCCCTTCTAGTGCCCTGTGCGAGCCGCCTGCGCCCCTATTAGGTGTAGGCCGGGGCTCGGAACAAGTAGCTCCACTCACCATTGTCAAAGCACTACCTCACTGGGTGAGACTGGATAACACTGGGAAAACGTACTCGTTCCACTTGGAACAGGGACGCTGCGGAGGCTCCATCCTTCCCGAAGGAGGTCTCGGGAGCAAATACACATATAGCATCCGTTTAGGGTGTATATGGAGAAATTTGAGGTGATTCAAACCCTCCTGGAAAGGCAGAAGTCTGCCGGGGAAACACGGGCTCTAAGGCTATACCGTGGACTATACGCATACGAGTACCGCTTAGGGTCTCAATATGGAACCCAGCCTTCCATGGTTCTCACGGATTCATCATGAAGGCCTGGCGCCGGACGTTCCGCCGCGTCCAGCTGCCTAGGGTGATGGAGGATCTCAACAGGGTCTACAGTACGGACACTCTGGAGCGGTTTTTTAGCAAGCCGACACTAACCGGGGCCTCTCGGTGTCACTACCCGTTTGAGGTGAGAACACAGGAGGATACCGGCTCTACACGAAGGCTATAGAATCTAGTGAAGGTGTTGGGGGTCGCCCAGCCCGCAGCTCTACAAATATCTGTCAGCGAGGCGCCACGAGCCAGCGCCCAGGAGGATGCAACACTTCTTGAGTGCTCGCAACCTGAACGGGCAGGGCACACCCTGTGCCTGATAAGCCAGGGCTATGGCATCCACAATCCAGCGGGCCATCCTCTGCTTAGAGACGGCATTCCCCTTCTGCCGGCCTCCGTAACAGACAAAGAGATGGTCTGAGGTCCTGAAGCTTTGTGTCCGGTCTACGTAGCATCTCAATGCTCGGACGGGACAGAGCAAAGCTAGGGCTGGGTCTGCCTCCTCCAGGGGCAGCGCTTGCAGGTTCACCACTTGGTCCTTGAAGGGTGTAGTGGGAACCTTGGGCACGTAGCCGGGCCGGGGCCTCAGGATTACCTGGGAGTCAGCCGGCCCAAACTCTAGGCACGAATCGTCGACCGAAAATGCATGCAGGTCCCCTACCCTCTTGATGGAGGCCAGTGCAAGCAGGAGCAGAGTTTTCAATGAAAGAAACTTTGGCTCGACTGAATGCAAAGGCTCGAATGGGCCCTGCTGTAGTGATTTCAGCACCAGAGTCAGGTCCCAAGAGGGTATGGAGGGGGGCCGGGAAGGATTTAACCTCCTGGCCCCTCTAAGGAACCTGATGACGAGGTCATGCTTACCTAAAGACTTCCCATTCACGGGGTCATGGTACGCAGCAATAGCGCAACCTGGACTTTGAGGGTGGAGGGAGACAGCCTTCGCTCCAGCCCTTGCTGCAGAAAGGAAAGCACAACCGCAATCGGGCATCTTCGGGGGTCTTCTCGGCGAGAAGAACACCACTCGACGAACAGGTTCCACTTCAAGGCGTAAGCGTGTCTCGTAGACGGTGCTCTTGCCGAAGTGATGGTGTTCACTACCTCCTGGGGCAGGTCACCTAGAACCTCCGCGTCCCGTCCAGGGACCAGACATGGAGTTTCCAAAGGTCTGGACGCGGGTGCCAAATGGTGCCCCGTCTCTGAGTCAGTAGATCCTTCCTCAGAGGAATCGGCCAAGGAGGGGCTGTCGCGAGGAGCACTAGTTCGGGGAACCAGGTCCGAGTGGGCCAATACGGCACCACTAGCAAGACTTGCTCCTCGTCCTCCCGGACTTTGCACAGTGTCTGTGCAAGAAGGCTCACTGGGGGAAACGCATACTTGCGTAGGCCCCGCGGCCAGCTGTGTGCCAGTGCATCCCTGCCGAGAGTTCTCTCGGTCAGGGAGTAGAACAACTGGCAGTGAGCGGTCTCTGGAGAAGCAAACAGGTCTACCTGAGCGGCTCCGAACCGTCTCCAAATCAGCTGGACCGTCAGGGGATGGAGTTGCCATTCTCCTGGGAGCATTGCTCGAGACAGCTCGTCGGCTGTACGGTTGAGCAGGCCTGGAATGTGAATGGCACGAAGAGACCTCAGAACCTTCTGACTCCAAAGGAGGAGGTGGCGGGCGAGTTGTGACATGCGACGGGAGCGCAGACCACCGTGTCGGTTGATGTACGCAAACGGTCGCTGTGTTGTCCGTTCGGACCAGCACATGCTTGCCTCGTAAGTGACCTTTGAGATGGTTCAAGGCAAGGTGCACTGCTAACAACTCTAGGCAATTGATGTGCCACTGCAGCTGCGGGCCCGTCCAAACCCATGAGGCTGCATGCCCGTTGTACGTGGCCCCCCAGCCGGTGGTGGAGGCATCCGTGTAAACCACAGCATGCCTGGAGCTCTGCTCTAGGGGCACCCCTGCCCTGAGAAACGCAAGATCTGACCACGGGGTGAGGGTTTGGCGACAGGGCCGGTGTAACTTGGACCCGGTGAGTGCTGCGCTTCCAAGCCCACCTCGGGACTCGGCCATAAAGCCAGTGCTGGAGCGGTCTCATATGTAACAGGCCAAGCGGTGTAAGTGCCGCTGCGGCCGCCATATGCCCCAGGAGCCTCTGAAAGAGTTTCAGTGGGACCGCTGTCCTGCTCTTTAATGTATTCAAGCAGGCTAGCACCGACCGCGCACGTTCCTCTGTGAGGCGTGCTGTCTGTTCGACCGAATCCAACTCCATACTGAGAAAAGAGATCCTCTGCGTTGGCAAGAGTTTGCTCTTTTCCCAGTTGACCCGAAGGCCCAACAGGCTGAGGTGCCGGAGCACCAGGTCCCTGTGTTCGCACAACTGATCCCAAGATTGTGCTAGTATCAGCCAATCGTCTAGGTAGTTGAGAATACGAACACCCTGCTCTCTGAGGGGAACAAGAGCCGCCTCCGTGACTTTCGTGAAGACACGGGGAGACAGGGACAGCCCGAAGGGCAGGACCTTGTACTGATATGCCCGTCCTTCGAACGCAAACCGCAGAAAAGGTCTGTGGCGCGGAAGGATCGACACATGAAAGTACGCGTCCTTCAGGTCGATCGCTGCTACCAATCTCGGGGACGGACGCACCCGAATATGCGTTTCTGCGTCAACATCTTGAACGGTAGCCAATGAAGGGCCCGGTTCATAATTCACAGATCCAAGATCGGTCGTAACCCACCGCCTTTCTTGGGCACAATGATGTAAGGGCTGTAAAACCCCGTCCTCATATCGGCTGGAGGGACCGGCTCTATCGCGTCTTTCGCCAGTAAGACTGCGATCTCTTCCCGCAGAACAGGGGCATCGGACGCTTTCACTGTAGTGAAGCGGATACCGCTGAGCTTGGGGGGACGCCGGGCGAACTGAATCGGATAGCCGAGGCTGATTGTCCGCAGGAGCCAGCGAGACGGGCTGGGTAGCGCTGACCAGGCGCTTAGAAACCGTACAAGTGGGACCAGCGGAGCCACAGCCGTACCCGCAGTGGGGCAGCGAGGTGGAACACAGGGACCCATCTCGGGCGGCTTGTGAGCAGGCCTGAGTGTGGTGCGAGTGTGGGGTGCCGGGCTCACCTGGTTCCACGGGTTGGCAGAGGGGTGCGTGAGTAGGGCCTTTGTTGACGCTCTCGAACCGCCCGCTGCTGCCATCTGGCGAAGGAGGAGGATGAGTGAGGTCCGGTGTTTGGCCGTCCGCAACTCTCCGTGCCCTCCTGGGACCCAGAGACAGAGAAAACCGCTCTCTCGTCGAGATTTCCAGATTCTCCCCTGGCCCTCCTCCAGGGGAGGGAGAGGTGCTTTCACCATCCCCCAGAAAGCGGCTACCTCTCTCTGGGCCACCCGTCCCGGGGCCTCTTGCTCTTCCGCTCACCGCCAGGTTTGACGGGGGCCAGGACGGGTGGGGCGGCCTGCCTGAGCCCAGCTCTACGGCGCCACTTGCTGGAGGCTGCTGCGGATGTGGCGCGGGAGCGGGTGGTGGCAGGGGGCCGCCCTCGGCGACGAGCAGGCTGGGGCGTTGCAACCGGCGGACGGGTGGAGGCAGCAGCTGCCCGCCGGGCAGAAGGTTGGACCGCCTCAGTCTGCTCCCATGCAGCCAAGAACTGCTGGGCCAGGTTCTCGACCACGTCACCGAAGAGGCCGGTCTGGGACACAGGCATTAAGGAACTGATCTTTGTCGGCGTCCCATCATTTCAACCAGACTCAGCCAGAGATGGCGCTCCTGGACCACAAGCGTGGACATCGCACGACCCAGAGAATGCACGGTGACCTTCGTCGCTCGGAGCGCGAGGCCAGTGGCGGTTCTGAGTTTTCAGAACTTCTGGATCGTAACCACCCTCGTGCAGGTCCTTCAGTGCCTTGGCCTGGTGCACCTGCAGTAACGCCACAGCGTGTAAGGCAGAAGCAGCTTCCCCGCAAGCCATATAGGCACCGCCGGTTAGACCAGACGAATGCCTATAGGCCCGGGAAGGAAGCACCGGGTCTCCCCGCCAGCAGGAGGCAGTCTTAGGACACGCTTGCGTCGCTACCGCCCGCTCCACCGGGGGAATCACCGAATACCCCTTCGCTGCACTGCCATCGAGGGTGGTGAGGGAGGAGGAGCCCACCAGCCAGTTTCTGGCAGTAAAAAGGTGCCATCCACGACCTGGTGAGCTCGTCATGCACTTCCGGGAAGAAAGGCACCAGGGTGGGGCGCTGAAAACCAGCGCGCGCCACCTTGAGAAACCAATCATCCTGCCTCGAGGGCTCGGGACGCGGTGGAGATTTCCACTCGAGCCCTACCCTCTCGGCGGCCCGGGAAAGCATAGCTGTCATCTCCAGATCCAATTCAGGCTCCGCCACTGTCCCAGAGGGCAGCAGCACAGCTGAGTCTTCATCTGACAGCTCTCCCTCCGATGCTGAGATCGACATCTGGTCAGGGGGAGGCCCACTGGATACCACTGGTACGCTCTTTGAAGAGGGCCCAGCGCGTTCCGTGGGTTACTCCTCTGGATCGGAGATGCAAGAGGAGTGATGGTCCCCGGAGGGTTGGTTCCCTGCGGGGTTTGCCACCACTATAATCCTCAAACCGCCCGTGCTACTGCTGGAAATGGTTTTCGTCTGTCGGCCGCCAGAACGAGCCCCAAATCGCGCGGCAGCGGCAACGGGACTCCGCCCCCTTTTTTGAAGGAAGCAGAGCCTGGTTCGCAGCTCCGAGATGATCATCTTCCCGCAGAGAGAAGATGACTCATCCACGAAAGCTACCTCAGCGTGTTTGCCCAGACACGTGAGGCAGAAATCGTGACTATCACCCGTTGCCAGGTAACGACCGCACCCAGAAACGCACGGGTGAAACGGCATCCTTATAAGGACGATCCGTCGTCTTTATAAAGACGCACCCATGAAGCTCTTTTAGAGAAAATTTGCTCTTTAGGAAATGCTCTTTTAGTGCTGAGGCGCACAGGGGAATTGGCCGCTTGCAACACGACAGGGGGTAGTGCAGCCTGAAGTGTGCAATCCACTCGACGCTGGAACGACCACCGCTGAAGCGCCGTCTCGCCAACACAAGAAGCTTCCGAGAGCGTGCTGAACTCGTAGTTTACAGCAGACACAGTTGAGCAGAACGATACTAACGCTCGGCTCCGAAGCGAAAAGCTGGTATGCATTGCACCTGCTGCCTTATTATACTCACGCTGTGATCAGCGGCAGCTGGATGCAATAATTGCATGCCAATGTGCATTGGCTCGTTTAGTTTACACTCGAAGTAGATTGGTCTATCGAAGCGATATCCCATTTTCGTCGGTCACCGACGTGGCGTCGAGAGTGACCGACTGAAAGGGAACTGACTTGTCACAACACTGTTTGATTCCTGCCTCTGAAAGGTGAGTGTGGTTATCTAAACAATATCTTAAAGTCAAATAGTGTCAGAACGACTAATTATTGATTAAGCATCATGGATTTTTATGATTTTGATGACGTTTTCATATATATATATATATATATATATATATATATTATATAGTTGCCTATGAATGTAATAATGAGTTTGTCTGTATGCTGCTGGACTACAGCAGAAGTGAAACTGGTGTGTTTCAGTTCAGATCATGTAACCAATCAAACAGTGACTCTGGGAGTGTGGGCTGAAAATCTCATTTGCATTGTCAGGGTGGAGTGATTGTGATCCTCTCAGAATAGAGCAGCTCTGTCTCCAGAGACCATGTTTCAAACCCCAAGAGATTTATTTGACTAGATTTACTGCTACTGATCGAGCTTCTGAAAAGCACCTGGACAAACACTACATGCATCTTCATGTGTTAGTTGAATGATGTTGTCAGACACAAATGGAGTTTGTTGAGAAGCTTTATTGAATGTTTGCAGCAAACACAGCAGATTGAAAGATCAGCCAGTGCTTTGACACTAGAGCTCTCTTTCAGTATTGAGTTGTAAACGACTACAGCTGCAGCACTAGACTCATGTGAATCCTGCCTGACACAGGACACTCAGATACGCTCATCTTCAGGAGAGAGCAGCGCTCACTGGAGAAACATCAGCACTGCGAGCGACTAACAGCGACTCTTGTGGAACAAGGCCTCATGAGGAGCTCCATCATGTGTTACTCTGCAGACGTACAGCTCTCCCGCTTCCCAGCTTGCTTTGCTGAGGGTCAGAACACTACTGCGGCTGTAGCGGCCGTCCTGCTCGCTCTCTGCGCTGGTCACAACCCCCTCGGTGACCTCTGAGCCGTCCAGTGTCCAGCTCACCAGCGCCCCCTGTGGAGAGTAAGAGCTGAGCAGGCAGAGCAGTGCGGCTGAGTCTCCAGAGATCTGCAGAGAAGAGGGCGGCAGCAGAGACACTGAGGGCTTCACTGTGGGACCAGCTGCAGGAGACAAACACAACACATTCACAAACACAGAGAAAACACAAACACTACATACATTTCAATGAAACCTCACAAATGAAACAAAACATATTAAGATATTTACTGCTTTAATCCCAGTAGATTTATATCAAACTTACACAAACTCCAGCAGAGAGAGAAACACTTCAACACACTGATAGTAGAAACATCTCTCTTTTTTTTTCAAATGTAAAAACTCCTTCACACAAAATCTTTTTTAAAATGTAAAATTGTATTTCTGTCTCACAAGGCAAAATGACACTGACTCACCACTTAAGTAATATTGATATTTGACATTAATCTATATTAACTGTGCAATCTTGTTTTAAGTTTATTAAGTTGAAATCAATTTATCATTGTGTCAACGTGTAATTCATCTTGCTTATAATGTTTCATAAAGTGTTTTATTCTTCTTACTCCCACCCTTCACTTGCAAACACTCACTCGCAGCAAAAATGGTGTAAAGTACAGTAATGAGATGAAGACTTAAATCAGAGGTTTAGAAATAGCTGCTTCATTCTACATAATGGTGGTCCTCCCTCGTGAATATCATATGATATAATATAAATATAATAAATGAATCATGGGTGAGAAATATTTCTGAAGAGGGTGATTCTAAAAAGGATTTTGTGTCATACTGCATTCAGTGTAAAGTTCTTATTTTGATATGCTATACTTTATTTAAAGGTGATGTTGTTGCAGTGTAATTACATAAATAAATACTGAATGATATTAATTACTATATACTTACTGTAGGGATTTAGTTGGGGTGTTGGTTTAATTACTCGAAATTATGCATAATTTACTGTTGTTGTTGTTGTTGTTGTTGTTGTTGTTGTTGCTGTTGTTAGAGTAAGTACATGTAACAGTTGTAAAAGCATCTCCTTAAAATAAAGCTGTTGTAAATCCTTCCCACTTCTTTGCATCGTCAGCCACATGCTTCAGTGCTCTGAGAGTGTTTATAGTGCTGTGAGTTTAAACACTTCATGACTGAGAGCAGAACAGAACACAATCTTCATCATCACACAAGACACAACAACAACAATGAACAACATCATCATCCTCATCTGGACTCTCTGTATATGTATACAAGGTAAGGTTTTCAAGTTAATGTTAAGCTGACATACTGTAGTTATGATATTATGAACATTGACATTTACAATACATATAGATCCTGTTTTTAAACTTCTGCTACTTTTCTAACAGGTTTCAGTGGACAGGTGACTGTGACTCAGACTCCCTCTGTAAGAACAGTTCAGATTGGTGAATCAGTCACTATAAACTGTAAAACAAACACAGTAGTGAGCAATGCCTGTGCAGGTTCATATACTTGTATGGCCTGGTATCAGCAGAAACCTGGAGAAGCTCCTAAACTCTTGATTCAATCTGCAAATCGAAGAGAGTCAAACACTCCTTCTAGATTCAGTGGCAGCGGATCCAGAACTGATTTCACTCTGACCATCAGTGGAGTCCAGACTGAAGATACAGGAGATTATTACTGTCAGAGTTTCCATGAGATCAACAGTAAATATGTGTTCACACAGTGATAAAGAGTCGTACAAAAACCTCCGTCAGTCAGAGTCACTGATTTCTCTCTGACCATCATTGGAGTCAATGCTGTGATGGTGATTGGAGTGTTACAGATGAGAGAGTGTCAGCATATCAAACATTTCAGAGACTATTTATTTAGATTATATATCTGGGAAGCAGAGATGTATTAGTAGAAACAAGGAGAGAATAGTCAAAACCAGGCGATGGTCAAAAACAAGGCAACCAGGCAGAGAAGCAAACAGCATGCAGGGACTGATTAAGATCAGAATCCAAAGATTACAAAATCCAGAGACATAAAACCAAGAGTGTAGAGTGTGAAACAAGCAAGACTTCACACTGAAACAGTCAGGGTTTAAATAGGCCAGTCTAATTAGAATAAACACCTGAGAAGAATCACATCAGAGTTCAGGTGAGTGTGACGTTTTGTGTTGGAGATAAAAGTGACAAATGTGTGCTTCCCAAACCTGTCCTGGAGGCCCCCCTGCCCTGCACTTTTTGTATGTCTCCCTTATCTAACACACCTGATTCCACTCATCAGCTCGTTAGTAGAGACTGCAAGAACTAAATTGGAAGTGTCTGATTAGTGAAACATACAAAATGTGCAGGGCAGGGGGTCCTCCAGGACAGGTTTGAGAAGCACTGGTCTAGAAGAAAAATAAATGTGTGGTGCTTGTTCATGCAAAACTTGCCATCACAATGTAAACACTTTTCCAAGATTTCCATTGTCTTTATGGATTCAGAGTAAGTTTACATCAGTCCTGAACAAGCACATTATTATAACAGAATCACTGACTCATGATCAAGTCTCACCAGTAACTTATTGTCTGGCTCATCTGATTCTCTCATCTGATTTTTATGATGAATCATCCACAGATCAACAGTTGATTCAATCATTCAGAAGGTCAGTATGACTGCTGAGAGTCTCAGTGTAAACAAACCTCATCTCTCCATTAGTCTCCAATAGACTCATTTCAGAGAATAAAGAGTCAAACAGTCAAACTCATATTTGAGTGATTGTGTTCCTCTCAGAATAGAGCAGCTCCATCAGCAGATGTTCAGCGTCCTCACAGGAGCTTCATGATACGGTAAAACTACACAGAGTCAACACACAGAGAACCAATAGTGATCTGTTTCAGTGTTTGAGCTTCAGAAACTGACTACACAGAATAGATTCATAATTTCCTTCATCTGCAGGTGTTTTCATGATTCACTGAGTGACATTTGATTATAAAATATGAGCTTGAGTTCTGGGGCCTCATTTATAATAACGTGCATATAACTTTCTGAAATTCTCTACGAGTGATTTATAAAACCAAAAAATAAATAAATAAAAATACACACAATTTTTTTTTTTTTTTCTAAATGCATTAATCTTTATAAATCTCAGTTCATTTTAAATACAAGCACAATATGATTGAATCAAACACATAAACCTACAGAATGTTCAGAAATATGAATTTATGGTTCAGAAGAAGTACAGCACGCATCACCATGAACAAGAAAATCCAAATGTGTTCATATTCAGTAAATCATTAATACCTGTGATGTAATTTTCACAAAGCATAATATTAATGAATATTGTGACTGTCTATTTTTACCTTATTATTATTATTTTAATCTTAACAATTTTATAAATGTTGAATTATTTTGATGGTGTATATGTGTACAAATTTGTACTAATGCTCTTATGAACAGATACAAATATTTTCACATCATTTCTCATCATTTATGTCTTTGAAAACCCCAATTTGTTCCTCACTTTTAGGATGAATCCTACCTCATTTAGGATTCGATCATACTTTCATTTAAAAATGAAGCTTGTGACAAATTCAAAAGACAAAAATAGTCAAAGACATAAAGATTAAAATATTGTTTTATTGTTTTATCTAACTGAAATTTGATTAAA